>NW_026057579.1:17205508-17383868 GCF_023721935.1 Panthera uncia | reverse complement strand
AAAGAAAGAAAGAAAGAAAGAAAGAAAGAAAGAAAGAAAGAAAGAAAAAAGAAAGGGCAAGCTGGTTAAGATTTAAAGTAAAGTAAAATCAGAAGATGAGCTAAAAAGAAAAAATGTAAGTAGTGTAAGTATAATACTCTTAATATAAGTTCCCCCTTCTCTTTATTAAGACTAGTGCAAAACTATTACCAACAAACTTTTCTATTATTCATAGCTGATCCTGAGAAATAGAAAATACCTGGTTCTACCATAAGTAATTTAAGAAATAGCTGGATGCCTGGATGGCTCAGTAGAGCATGAGACTCTTGATCTTGGGGTTGTGTGTTAGAACCCCATGTTGGGTGTAGAGTTTACTTTTTAAAAAATGGAATTAACAAGGCAGAAATTAATTCTAAGAAAATGTGTACTTATTCTTGGAATTTTCCATGTATTTGACCATATTGATATTTCTAGGATGTAAAAATTAGTATAAAGAAGTATGTTTTGTTTGTTATTTAACTTAAAATGAAGGGGGGATGGAAAAAGCAGATTTTCTCAGATTGTATTCAGACAACTACTCATATATTTGGGGATTATATATTTTGACCTTTTAAAATTGAAGTAAGTACTTTTGACCTACTTTTGCATATTTTAAAAGTATTTTTGTTAATCTTTTGTCATAATACTCAGTTTTTCCAGAATTAAGTATTAATTGTAAATAGCTAATAAATTATGAATCTTTATATAGACATTTTCATTATTATTTGGATAATAGATAATTGGACAGAGATAAATAGGTGAAAAGAAGAATTCAAAACTGAAAATACCCTGAGACCTAACAGGGGAAAGTAGTAGAAAGAGTAAAAACATTTTGAAAATCAGTAATATTCATTTAGTCATTATTTCTTAAAGACTGAGTTATCTTTTATCAGACTCCATTTCTACCAGTAAAGATTGATTTTTGAAAGTAATAAAGAGCTAATCTATAGTTACCCAAGACATCTTTCTCAAAGAGCTATTGGGATAGTCAGGAAACCAAACACTTCTACCATACCCTCTCTGGCCCGAGCAAATCAGATTACCCAAGAGTAAAAGCCGTAACTTTTTGTACAGTGCTTGCAATGGTAAATGCACCAAAGAAGTGAAAATTACATTTTAGACAGTACTTGTCCAGGCATTTTTGTTTGATTTCTAAGCATCATTTATAATCCCCTATCTTGAAATTAATTCTTCAAAAGGAAACATTCTGTTTTTAAAAGACAAGTCATAGCTACCTTTTGTTCTAGATGACGATTTAATTCAAGATTTCTTGTGGATGGACTGCTGCTGTAAAATTGCAGACAAGGTAAATTTGGTAAAGATGTAATTATTATGTTACTAAACCATCAGAACTTTAACAAAACCTTATAAGAATTTTCTATCCTATTAATTATCGTTAGGAAAAGGACTAGCCTGCGTTGCTCCTTCTAAGGGGTAATCCTTATGCATTAATTTTTGAAATTAGCATACATCATAGACTCATTTTATACTTGAGGAATTGCAGAATATTATTAATTATATTTAAGTGACCTTAAGTCTGTTATCTGATTGAAAACAAGAATCAGTATAGACTTAACATGTTTTGATCAGAATTATCACCTCTTATCAAGCTATGGAGTAATTCTGAATTACTGAATATTCTGAGATTAATTTCACTAAGGCGGTCTGTGATACAGTTAATATTTTATAGGTAAAACAAATCCCAATAATTTTATAGATAAAATTAGGTACTTGTGTTTTTTATTTCGGAATCTGTGTTTCTAAAAGATCGTCATGATGCTGACTTACATACTAGGGACCATATTTCTGTACTCTTTAGATTTAGCAGAACAATTATGATCTCAGCTTTATAAATGGTATCTTAGACCAGGTAGTCATATCAGAAAATTCAGCATGACTTCATTTCACACTTAAATTTAATGTCCCATTTAATGTGGGAAAGGTATGAATGGAAGCCTGGCTTATGATTAAATATACATTAAGTTAATATTGATGTGAACTTTTTTATTTCAAGCTTAAGATAACACAGATAAAATCGAAGTTTGGTCTTTTTAATCTCTAATTTTGGAAATTTAATTTTGGAAAATTTAAAACATGTATACCTTGAGGTAGAGAAAATAGAATTAAAAAACCTCTATGTGCCTATCTTGGAGCTACAGTAATCATCAGCTCATGGCTCTGCTTGTTTCTTCTAATCCTTCTTCCCAAAACTAGACTATTTTATCCATGAATATTTCAAGATGTATTTCTAAAAGATGAGATATTTTTAAACATAACAATTTTTCTAACACTTCTAAAAATTAATATTAATGCCTTCATATAAAATAGCTGTGTAATGTGCATGTGGAGTTTAAGTTTCCTACTTTACAGTTTTAAATGCATTACAGTAATTAAAGTTGCTGGACAGCAGGGGGCAGTGTTTTTAAAGTAACTAACCATGCATACCGTATTTAAGAGTTCTCTACTGAAAGTTATCTTGAAAACTTGGAGTCACCTTTGTAGTGAATCCTGTGAAGGTAGGATAAAAAGGCATTTTATGAGAGAGAATCTAATACATCAGTACTTTAATTGTTTTTAGTTTTAACATATAGAACCTGGACAGTGCCCTAATACCAGGAAAGATATGTCTTTCTAATAACACATTTAAAACACTTTTTTTCTGAAGAAAATAGAGCCATTAGAATAAATTATTCTAATTTCTGATTTGAAGTTATTTTTAAAAGTGAGTATGTGAAATTGCTAAGAGAGTAGACCCTAGGTGTTCTTAACAAAAAGGGAAAAAAGATAATTATGTGAGGTGAAGGATATGTTGATTAACCTGTTTTTGCTATTCACTTCACAATGTATATAACAAATCATCACACTGTAAACTTTAAATATATACATCTGTGTCAATTATACCTCAATTTAAAAATCCCCCCCACAATGAATGAAGAATGAATGAATGAATGAATGAATGAATGAAAAATGAGTATAGGTGTCTGCAATTTAACTGGAAGGAGTCAGGAAAAATTTTTTGTATAGATACATATGTCAAGCCAATGTGGCAACACACTAACAATTGATGAATCTAGGTGAAGGATGTATGGTTATTTGTTTCATTATTATTTCAACTTCTCTATGTATTTGAAATTTAAGATAGAAAAAAATTAGGGTTTTGGTTCAAAAAATATTGGCAATAATAAAATTTAGGAGTTCTTCCTAATCTTAATCATGATAAATGGTTCAGAACTATTTCTTACCATTCACATGGATTACAGGAAGCCAGAAAATAAGGACCCAAATAAATAGGTAATTCTGTAATAAAGATAGATAATGCTTTATTGTTTTTAGCTTATTATTCATCTTAAAGATAACTATCTTAAAGCAGTTTTACGTATGAACGTAAAACATTAATATTAACTTTTACTTTTTTCCCTATAGTATCTTTTGGCTATGACCTTTGTTTATTTCAAGAGAGCTAAATTTACCATAAATGAGCATACCAGGATAAATTTCTTTATTGCTCTGTAAGTATGCTTTCTACTAAGTGATTTTTGTGGTCCTTATTTATAATATATATGATAACTTATTTAAAACAGTCTGTTTTGGGACACTTGGCTGGCTCATTAGGTAGAACTTGCGACTCTTGATCTCTGTGTTGTAAGTTCTGGCCTCACATTGGGTATGAGCTTACTTAAAAAAATAAGTAAATTAAGTTAACATTGCAACCTATAAAAAAATAAAACAGAGGCTTTTAAAAACCTGATGTATATCCTTGAATAGGCTTTATCTATAGAAGTTATATATTTTTTTACTTTAATAGAATATTTTTATGTTCTTTTCACTGATCTTATCCTGCCATATGCGTAAGATTTATTTTTCAGTATTCCACTTGGGTTTGTATTGTATCTTTTACATATTTCAGAGTGCTCCATATAAATTATCCCAAATTCTCCTCTTTTGGACTCAGATATGTTTTAAAATCCAGAATATTCGGTTTGAAATTTCCAGTAAATTTATAGCAAAAATCATCGTCATTGGGGCACCTGTGTGGCTCAATCAGTTAAGCGTCTGACTCTTGTTTTCGGTTCAGATCATGATCTTGCAGATGATCTTATGGTTTGTGAGATCGAGCGCCCTGTTGGGCTCCACCACACAGTGTGGAGCCTGCTTGGGATTCTCTCTCCCTCTCTCTCTCTGCCCCTACCCCACTCATGCACATGTGCATGCTCTCTCTCTCAAAATAAACTTAAAGTCATCATCATTTTCCTTTTACATGAAACAACTTGTGGAAAATGCTACAGACATACTAATTATAGATTTTTGTCTGTAACCTAGAAGTTATTCATATCTGGGGTGCCTGGGTGCCTCTGTGTTGACAGCTTGGAGCCTGAAGCCTGCTTCGGATTCTCTGTCTCCCTCTCTCTCTGCCCCTCCCCCACTCGTGCTCTGTCTGCCTCTCTCTCTCTTTCAAAAGTAAACATCAAAAAACATTTTAAAAAAAGAAGTTATTCATATCTGACACCTTTCTTTAGTAACCACTGACTCTTTGACTTAACACACTGAACTTTGACCAAGGAATATAGCTGTTTTTTCCAATTCTTCTATTCTTCTATTGACTTTATATTGGATCGTTCATACTAGCTTTGATACTAACCATTTCTGTTAAATGGTTTTAATAACATGGCTTTCCAGCCTATAGGTCAGAATTATACTAGAAGCAATGTTTAAGAAAATGTATCTCAATCTCGAAACTTTTTATACCCAGTACCTGGATATAATACTGCAGTTGGGAATGTATGAATATAATTTTAAGTACTTAACTAGGGAACTACATATAAAAAATACTTAAGTTGAATACCTCAACAACTGTTTGCACTGATGAGTGAGTTTTTACTCAAAGTCTATTTAATTCAGACTCAAAGTGTGATTCAAGAAATAGGACTAGAAGAAACTGATCTCCTTGTATTTAGAAGACATATTTCCCCATGCATAAGGGATAATGAACCTTATAACATTTAGTGATGATTGATAAACTGTGGGAATATAATAGTACTAACTAATACTGAGTGTTATGTGCAGGACACCACAAAAATTGTTTTTTTATAAGCTCCTTGAATCTTCTCTGTGAGATACATTATTAAATTCTCTTCATTCTACATATGGGGAAATTGAGACTTAGGAAGGGAAGTACTTCCAAGTCTCACAAAAGTTAGTAAGTGGCAGGGCTGGGGTGCACAGTCAGGTGTGACTTGCCCGTGGCCAAATTTAGTGATTAACCACTAAGCTACATTGCTGTTAACATGTATCCTTAGTATTATATTATACCTCTGTGTTGATACAATATCTATTTTGTAGTTTTTTCTACCTGCAAATTAAAAACAAACCAAAAGAAGCTTTCTTTTTAATTCTTACAGATGCCTGAAATTGGATTTGTTTGACATTTTGGTAATGTTATTACCAGTAAAGTAAAGCAGCACGAGTTTACCGTGTAGTAGTCTGTATAACATGGATTATAATTTCCATTTTATATCTAATCATACTTTTTTATATATCCTGACTCAATAATTCTCAGTAAATATTTTCTTAGCGACAGTTCTTTTTTTTTTTTAAGTTTATTTATTTATTTTGAGAGGTAGAGGGAGAATCCCAAGCAGGCTCCACACTTACAGCATGAAGTGCAACACAGGGCCTGACGCAGGGCTCGGTCTCACAGTTCCTGAGATCTTGACCTGAGCTGAAATCAAGAGTCAGATGTGTAACTGACTGAGTCACCCAAATGTCCCAGTTAGCCACAGTTCTAACTCAAGTTCTTTTCCTTCCTATATGTTCTTACAACACTCAGGACTTTTATTGTCATTATTCCATATTCTCTTGTACAGTTATTTGTTTCATACTTAGTTACCTCTTCTACTTGACTATAGGCTGCTTAAAGGGAAGGAACATGTATCTAAATTGTTTTTTTGCATCCTTTAACGTGTGGTTGTTCTTAATTCTTTATTTGGATAAGCATAATTAGCTATTATACAAAAGAAATGAACTCTGCTCCAAGAAAATCTATTTCAAATTAGAAGACAACTTACATGCATACAATACAAATATTTTTATAACATTGAGCCTGAAAAATTGTTAATCTAGAGTAGAATTACAATGTAGTTCTGATAGCATAGTACCATAGTATGTTATAGATTTTGTTTTATTTGGTTAACAAGCGTGAAAGGAGCCAACCTCTGGCTTCTGTCTACCCTTTACTAAGAACTATCAAGGATACTAAAGTAAGAAATTATGTAATTTCACAGAGGACATGATTGGATTCATGTAACTGAATGGGTTTCATATGAGGTGCTTTTATATTATGGTAATTTAAAAATATGTACAGTTATTTTAAGGGAAGGTAAAGTAATAGGTGCTATTTTTATATTAATGTAACTAAATTGAATATGCATGTAGTTTTTTAAAAGGACATAAGTGGGTATATAATTAAAAGTAAGTATTCATGTCTCAAGACGTTGGCATCCTTCCTCAAGAACAATGAACATATCATGTGTATCTAGAAATAATTTTCTATACATGAACCAGTGTATATATTATATGAATAGAAGTATACTATACATTTCTGTGCCTTTTGAATTTTTCTAATGTGACATATCTATAAAAGTGGTATATGGAATGTGTATATGTTTATGTTAAAGAAAAAGCAAAACAAATACCCATATACCCATGACTCAACTTTAGAATAGAACATTGCCAGAATCTTAGAGGCTCACGGTGCACAATTTCCCAGTTAGAGCCCCCTCCCTTCCACAGATAGTAATTTTCTTGATTTTCTTTATTCTGTATATAACCCTCTAAATAATATATTGTTTGGTTTTTCCTGTTTTTAAGCTATATGTAAAAGAATAATGTGCACTGTTCTTCTGTAACTTCCTTCTGTTGCTTTATAATATGATTTGAGATTCATTTATATTGATATGTGTAGCTCTAGTTCATTCATTTTCACTGCAGAATAATAATATTCTATATTATTGCTTATATATTTGAATTTTTTACTATCTTGTTGTCTTTACGTCCCACTTTTTCTGTGAGATCTTTTTAATTTTTATTTTTTGATACCTTTTATTCCTCTGCTTTTTAGGAAATTATGCAGTCTATATCCTTTCAGCAGTTATCCTAGTTACCTATTTTTTTTAACTTACTAGATTACTGGTTTCTTATAAAAGGATATAACTCAGGAACAGCCAGATGGAAGATTTGCATAGGGCAAGGTATGAGGAAAAGGCATGGAGCTTCCATAACCCCTCAGCACCCCTTGGTCTCTGCATGTTCACCAACCAGGAAGCTCTATCCCAGTTATTTTTAATCAAGAGCCATAAACATTTTAACTCCAGTCACCCCTTTCTCAACTTATATTCTCTTGTTTTGCAATTCTGTGGTTCTACATGAAGCCCTCCAAAAACTTTGAGACATTATTATTGTTGTTTTTACACTGAACATTTATTTAAGGACTTACTTACATATTTATATCTTTGCTTACTATTCCTTCTTGCATCTCAAACCTTCCACTTGGGATCATTTGCCTTCCTTTCTTATTGCTTTTAGGATTTATTTCTTTCGTGTTGGACTATTAATTTCAGTATCTTCAGACCTCAGGGTCTGTTTATGTTTATGGTACACTGTTCCCTTACATGTTTTACACTTTTTTTATTGGAAGTTGCTTGTTTTTCTTAGAAAATCATCTATGGTGCTTTCATTGTTTCCAGTGGGAAATCTCTGTCATTACCTCTGTTTCTGTGTTATCTAATGTCTCATTTTTTGTCTGGACTGCCTTTACGATTTTCTCTTTATCACCTGTTCTGAATAATTTGATTATGTTGTGTGTTGGTGTAATTTTCTTCATATTTTGTGCTTTGGAGTTCATCCAGCTTCTTTGTATGTTTATAGTTTTCATAAAATTTCAAAAACTTTCACCGATTATTTCTTTAAATATTTTTTCTGTCCACCCAACTCTTGTTAGGGACTCCAGTTTCGCCTTCATTAGACCACTTGAAGTTGTCTCACAGCTCATTGATGGCTCTATTATTTTTGTTTCTTTTTTTCTATATGTTTCAGTTTAGGTAGTTTATATTGCTGTCTTCAGTGCACAAATCTTTTCTTCTGCAGTATTTAGTCTATTAATCCTACTCCATGTATTTTTCATTGTACAGATAGTTTTCATCTCTAGAAGTACACTTTGTGTCTCCTGTTCTTTTTGAACATCTGGAGTAAATATAACAGTTTTAATGTCCTTGTCTGTTTAATGTCTGTTACTTCTAACGTGTCAATTTTGGTTGATGATTCTTTTTATTATGAGTCATGTGTACCTGTTTCTGTGCATGCCTGATCCCCCTCATGTATTTAGGAGGATACTGATTTCCATATGTATATAAGGAAACTACTTGGGTGTGGGGAAAGATTAGAGGGAACAGTGCCTAATATTCACCCAGAGCTGGGAATTTTGCCTGTTCCCACCAGCCAGACTGAAAAAACTCATAATTAACAGAATATTGAGTAGAGCACTCAAGAATGTCTTGCTTCAGTAGTGGGGAATAATTACCCCAGACTGAACATTGCTCTAGATCCACCTAACAAATCATTAAAGCAAGGCCTGAAAGGATCAGACTGTTTCTAAGTAACTTAACTGCATCCTGGAACAAAGTTCAAATTTTATAGGAATACAAAAATATCCAGAACTTGGGTCGCCTGGGTGGTTCAGTTGGTTAAGCTCTGACTCTTATTTCAGCTCAGGTCATGATCTCATGGTTGTGGAATCAAGCCCCATGTTGGGCTCCATGCTAAGTGTTGAGCCTGATTGGGATTCTCTCTCTCCCTCTCTCTCTGCCCCTTCCATCTCTCAAAATAAATAAACATTAAAAAACAAACAAAATATCCAGAACTCAACTCACTGTATTTCTATTTTTGGTCTACATTTTTTAATTATGAGTGAGGTTGAACATCTTTATGTGTTTGTAAGTAATTTATATATTTTTTTGTGAACTTCCTGTTCTTGTCCTTTTCCCATTTCTTTTTTGAGTTGTTGGTCTTTTTTGTTAGGTATCTGGCTAATACAGTTGAAGAAGATGAAGAAGAATCCAAATATGAAATTTTTCCATGGGCTTTAGGGAAAAACTGGAGAAAATTGTTCCCTAATTTCTTAAAATTAAGGGACCAACTCTGGGATAGAATTGACTATAGGGCTATTGTAAGCAGGCGATGCTGTGAGGAGGTAAGGTTTTTAAAAAACTTTATATATGTAATCTGTTTTCTCTTTATGTAATTTCCCTTGTCTTGTTTTTAAATGTGCTTCTAATACATTTTTTGTATATGTAAGGGTAGGCTATTAACCTTGATGGTTACCATGAATACATCTTGTATATTACAATGTTGATATTTTAATTTTTTACCACAATAATTAAAAATTGTCATTTCTGTTTTTCAGAACAGCCTACTTCTGTAGTAAGTATTTTTGTTTTAGTGTGTTTCTTTAGTCTAAAAGATGACCAGAATATTGGGAAAGGACAGTGTGCAGATTGCAAAATATGTTAATAACATTTGGAGGTGAATAATAATTTCCATCAAATAAAGTATGTGAAATTTCAAGTTCCCAAGATTAAAATGCAAACTACATGGTGTAAAATTTAAATAAATTTAAATATGTTAAAAATCATACCTCTTTTCACATAGAATAATACATAAAGTAAGTTTCCTTGATGCCAGATTCTATTAAGTCAAACAGAAAAACACTAAAAATTAGAAAATGGGTTATTTTACCTAATGTTCTAGGTTTTCAATAAAGAAAAAAGTTAATGTTTCAAACTAAAGAAATATTCTAAAATAGAAAATTAATGGAGGGCAGTGATCATTGTAGGCCAGTACTAGTAAAGTTTGGTAAATGTGAATTAGTTAATGCTGTAATGAAATGAAGTTATATCCAGTTAAATGATGATAGGCAAAAGAACCAATTAATGGATTAGTGTCAAACTTCAGGCAAGACTTTGGAGGTGTGTCACAGAAGTCTGCCTGGAATTAACCTTGTTAATTATATTTATTAATGAGATGAAAGTATTAGCAAGTATGGATAATTGTGTATTAAATTAAGAGGATTGTTGAATGTTGAGGGAAATTAAAGGATTCAGAAATAACTTAGAAGATTGAAATAGCAAGGCCAAGTTTTTTCAAGGTTAAATTCAGTGGGGGTGCCTGGGTGGCTCAGTTGGTTAAGCATCCAACTTCAGCTCAGGTCATGATCTCACAGTTTGTGAACTCGAGCCCTACTCTGGGCTCCACACTCTCTCTTCCTCTTTCTCTGCATTTCATGGGATTCTCTGTCTCTCTCCTCTCTCTCTTCCCCTTGCTCACTCACTCTTTCTCAAAAAAAAAAAAAAAAAGATGAAATTCAACAGAAAAATATGGAAAATTGAGTGTATATCTCCCCTCCCCCAAATTAATAGATCCTCATTAAAGGATTTAAACAACTCATTCCAATTAGAGGACATTGAAAGAGTCATGTATTGCTATGTTTTATCTCTATGTCCCCAGGTCAGGAGTGGATAATTGGTGCCCCTGTGCCATCTTTGGACATGATAGTAGATCTTACTTGAACACTCTGATTTTTTTCAAAGTGAACACTTTAAGCCCCATGGTACACTCAGCTAAGAGCATGGAATGGGCACCAGAGGCAAGAGGCTGGGATAGGCAATGCTCACCTCATGGCAGATTGCCCACCCACTCCTAAGATAGAACAACTAGCATTATAACTGCAACAACTTAATTTACACAATTGGAGATGGAATTACTTCAGTTGCTGGCATAAGACTATTAAAGAGACAGAGTATGATGTACCTTAATGGTGTATGTGTAAAAGACTAAAAAGTTTTAGATAACTGTAAACTTAGTTGTGTAATGGGATTTACAGAAAAGTTTAGTATCTCAAGGCTTTGACATTGACAATAGATCTCTCCCCTAATTCTAGATGTGCATATTAAATTTCCTATTCATATTTCATTATCTAGTAAATACCTCATACTTAACATGCTGACAATCCAGTTTCTGATTCCCCTACACAGACCTCCAAAACTTCTCCTTCTATATATAGTCTTCCACATCTTAATAAATGGTAACTTCATCATTCTAGTTGTTCAGACCAAAAAACTGTTGCCCTATACTTTTCTCACATCCATACCTTAAAAAAATGTCCAGCATTCTACCATTTCTCACGACCTCTACCACTAAATCCTACTTTGATTGTCTCCTCATGTCTCAGTCATTGCCATAATCTTCCAAGTAGTCTCTCTTATAATCTTTCTCTCCTGTAGTATATTTTCATACACCAGCCAGAGTAAATCTTTTAGAAAGTAAGTCAAATCATTGGTCCTCTACTCAAAAGCCTCCAGAGGCTTCCCATCTTACATAGAGTAAAAGGCAAAACCCTTATCATGGCTCTACCTGGTCTGCCAACTCTCTTCTCATCTCTTCATCTCTCTTCCCTCCAACTACACTGGCCTCCTTGCTCGTCTTCAAACACACCAAGGACATTCCCACCTCAGGATTTTTTTTTTTTTTTTTTGGCCTGGAATGTTTTTCCCCCAGATATCCGTGTGCTTCACTTCCTCACTTCATTTAGGATTCTACTTAAATAGCACCTCAGAGAAACCTTTCCTTAGCACCCTGCATCAAGTAGTATCTCCCTGAATGGAATAAAATTGAAGAGTCCAGAAATAAACCTTCATATTTATGTTCAATTGAATTTTGACAAAAGTACCAAGAAAATTCAATGGGGAAAGAATAGTCTTTTCAACAAATGATGCTGGGACAAGTGGATATCTACATGCAAATGAATGCATTTGGACCCCAATTTTCATATCAGATATAAAAACTAATTCAAAATGGATCAAAGACTGAAATGTAAGAGCTAAAAACTACAAAACTCTTAAAAGGAAACACAGGTGTAAATCTTCATTACCTTGGATTAGGATTCTCAGAGATCATACGAGCACAAGCTTGAACTCAAAAGCACAAGCAACAAAAGAAAATAGAGATTATCATTGACATTGAAAACTTTTGTCCTTCAAAAGACACCATGAAGAAAGTGAGAAGCCCACAAAGTGGATGAAAATTTTGGCCAATTTTCTGTCCAATAAGGGAGTTGTGTCTAGAATATACAAAGAGTTCTTACAACTCAACAATAAAAAGACAACTTTTAAAAGGGCAAGGATCTGAAAAGGCTTTTCCAAAGAAGATCTACAAATGGGCAAAAACCACATGGAAAGATGCTCGACATCATTAGCCATCAGAGAAATGAAAAATCAAAACCACAAGTAGATGTTATTTCACACCCACGAGGATAGCTATTGTGAAAAAGACAAATATAACAAGTGTTGATAAAGATATGGAGAAAATGGAACCCTCATACACTTTGGTTGGGAATGTAAAATAGTGTAGTTGTTTTGGAAAACTGTAGCAGTTCCTCAAAGGATTAACAGGGGTACCATACAACCCAGCAGTTCCAGTTCTAGTTGTATATACAAAAGAAAGGAAAGGTATGTCCACACAATAACTTGTACATGAGTATTCATAGCAGCATTATTTGTAATAGTCAAAAAATGAAAACGCAAATGTCCTTCAGTGAATGGATGGATAAACCATATAGTATATTTATACAGTGATATATTACTTGGCAATTAAGAGGAATCAAGTACTGATACAGGCTGCAACATGGATGAACCCTGAAAACATTATGCTAAGCGAAAGAAGCCAGTCACAAAGGACCACATATTGTATGATTCCATTAAATAAACTGTCCAAAATAGGCAAATCCAAAGAGATAGAAAGTAGCTTAGTCGTTGCCAGAGGCCAAGGGGAAGGAGAAATGGGGTGTGATTACTTTTTTTATGGAGTGATGAAAATGTTCTAAAATTGACTATAATAATGGTTGTGCAACTCTGAACATACTGAAAGCCATTCTACACTTTAAGTGGGTAAATTGTATGGTATTTTGAGAATATAGCTCAATAAAGCTGGTGAAATAACAAGTACTACTTCCCACTGTCCCTCTGTATTTCTTTTCGTAGTTTCCTCCATAGCACTTAACCATCATATAACATACTCTGTTTTAATTATCTTACAAATACGATTTCCCCCTACTAGAATATAAATTCCAAGAGGGTATGGTCTTTATTTTCTTATTGGACCTCCAGTGCCTAGAACAGTGCATGTCACATAGTAGGTACTCAGTAAATAGTGCTGGCTGACAGTGAATGGGATTTAAAGCTTCTGATTCTTTTTCATACCTTCTTATCCATGTAGTAGAAAAACAATAAACTATAAAACTTGCTGACTTAGCACTGCCTCTTACAACAGGGGCACATAGATAAGCTTTTTTATGGCTGTTCCGACCAGGTACATTTGAATCATTGTAGTACATAGGAAAAGAAATTACGTAGACTTTATCCTGTTCTCTTAACTATTCATTCAATAGCTACCTAATGAGTAAGACACTTAAGTTCAGTATTATGGGGGTTTGTTGTAAAAAAGTGTTACATCATCTTTGCCCTGAAGTTTGATGCATTAAAGTGCAAGACATGGCGTTAGAAATTTAGCTAAGTATTCTATACATTTGTTATTGAGAGCCTGGTATTGACATACTGCCAACTCATTTCTTGAGTCTCACCCTAAAGTAAACCCAAGTTATGATAGTACTTATAAACTGGCTTACAATGATAATACTTTACATTTGCATTGTGCTTCATAAATTCATAAATATTTTCATATGTAGATTATCTTCTTATCCTCACAAAAATGCCTGTGAGAGTTGCAGCATTCTTATTTTACATCTGATGAAATTGAGGACCAAGGAGTTTGAGGTTTACTCAAGATCATACATCAATTAAATGGTAAACTCAGGATGTGATTTCATATCTAATGACTTCTCAGTGCTCTGTTTTCTCTGACATCTAGCTTCTACTGCTCATACTGGTTAATTTGAAAGGCACACATATATCTATTATTTTATCTCAGGAACTAAATAGTATATTCTGTCCATTTTTCTGATGAAGAAACTGGGGCTTAGAAAGGTTGTAAGTTGTCCATGGTCATTTATTTAACAAGTGGTAGGGCCAGCTAGTACTTAAACTTGGCACTCTTTATATATATATACCACTGTCAACTTAATTCTCTCCTTCCAGGTTATATGAATTTTGTAATTTGTCTCTTTTTTTAACCTTAGTTGCTGCAAAGAAGCTAAGAGCCAAGTTTTCTCTCTACCTACCTCAATTCTACTACTCATTACTACTGGCAAATCTATTTTCTTCTTTTTTTTTTTTAATTTTTTTTAACGTTTATTTATTTTTGAGACAGAGAGACAGAGCGTGAGCGGGGGAGGGGCAGGGAGAGAGGGAGACACAGAATCGGAAGCAGGCTCCAGGCTCTGAGCCATCAGCCCAGAGCCCGACGCGGGGCTCGAACTCACGGGCCACGAGATTGTGACCTGAGCTGAAGTCGGACGCCTAACTGACTGAGCTACCCAGGCGCCCCTCTATTTTCTTCCTGTAGCCAAATTTTTCCCTTTTGGGTGCTAGTTTAATGAAAAATTTATTTGCTGTTTTTGTCAGCTGCCAATAATCCTTTTTTGGAAAGAGAGGAGGTATGATTTAATTGAAAAATATATGTAGGCCTTTCCAGAAAAGAGTAAAGACTATTTCCCTACTCATTCTGATATTATTATCTTGTTAGTTACAGTTAGTTTACTTTTTTGGATAGCAGCTCCTCTGAGGTGGAATTTATTTAGGTTGATGATAGCTTGATTTCTAGATTGGCTCACAAATTATGGAATATGCCAATCTGATGAGAGTTAGACTCCAATTCCAGTCCCTTTATGCATCATGGAGGGTAGCAATTTTATCTAAAGGAATCTTTTCTCTGATCTTGTTATGTACTCTGGCCTAGATGGCACAGTATCATCATAACATTTGTGTATCAGCTACTACTTGATTCCAGATTAGAATTTAGAAATCAGAGATGTGATATAAACAGAGTTTTAAACAAAATAATCCAATGACCATATGCAGCAGAGACCCAATATAGGGAGGGTACTGAAAACTGCTAAACTTGGTATAGGTCAGAAAGGAAGGTATCAACCTAGTGCTGAATATAATGATGCCAAAGAAAAATCAATGTTATGAAATTATAATTGTCATAACTTGCTGACCAGTTGGATATAGATTATATGGGAAAGTCCACTTTCAGGGTTTCAAATCTGTAGAACAGAAGGAGTAATGGGTTCCATAATGAAAATAGGGAATGCTAAAGAAACAAACTGGTTTATTGAGAAAATAAGGAATTTTATATCACACATATGAATTTAAGGTGATACTTGGATAATTAAGTGAATGGTCAACAGGTATGAATAAAGTATGAGTCAACACATATAAGTGATGTTGAAAGCTTGGTAGAGTAGATAAGAGATCCATGGTGAAAGTGATGTTAGTACTTTTTGGGTACTTGTCAGGCACTGTTCTAAGTACTGCATATGTGTTAACTCTCATAACTCTTCTTACAGCTAGCTAGATAATCCCAGAAGAGGGAATTGAGGCACAGAGAGAATAAATGGTTTCTCTAAGGTCACACAGTTAGTCAAGCAGCATACCAGTATTCAAACCTAGGCAGTCTGATTCCAGAGTTGGTGTTTGTTTGTTTATTTTGAGAAAGAGCAGAGGAGGGGCAGAAAAAGAGGAGGAGAGAGAGAGAGAGAGAGAGAGAGAGAGAATCCCATGTAGGCTCTGTGCTGTCAGCATGGAGCCCAAGGCGGGGCTTGATCCCACGAACCATGAGATCATGACCTGCGCTGCAATCGAGAGCCAGACACTTGACCAATTGAGCCACCCAGGCACACGCAGAGTTGGGTTGTTTTTTTTTTTAACACCTATACTATACTATACTATCTCTTGAGATCATAACCAGTAAAATATAGAGAGAAAAACAGAGGTCCAGGTATTAAATTTTGTAACACCCACCAAAAGAACAACAACAACAAAATCACTAAAAATGACAGAAGAGTAAGATAAAGTAAAAACTAGGATAACATTCCCAGTAGATCAAGTGCTACCAATGCTTTAAAGAAGTTACTTTCATAAATCATAGAATTTGAGGACTGTAAGTGACCTGTTTGTTCATATACAAAATACACCCTGTAGCCCAGAAAGTTACATAATTTGCCTAAGGTCATAGAACTAAATCCTGCTTTCCTGACCCTCTTACAATTTTCTTTTTAATTAACTGTTATCACAATAATATTCTAATTATATTTGTGTGTATAAAATATGTGCAAACATATTTAAAAGCACACAAATGGGGCACCTGGGTGCTCAGTCAGTTAAGCAACTGACTTCGGCTCAGGTCACAATCCCATGGTTGGTGAGTGTGAGCCCCGTGTCGAGCTCCATGCAGACAGCTCAGAGCCTGGAGCCTGCTTCAGATTCTATGTCTCCCTCTCTCTCTCTCTGCCTCTCTCTCTCTCTCTCTCCAAAATAAAATAGGTATTAAAAAATTGTATTTAGAAAAGCACACAAATATGTGTGCATGCATTTTTCTAGCTGGTTTAGCATGTGGAGAGACTGATGCCTAGCTTGTTGTAGAAAGAATGGTTTACCAAACTTGCTGTGTGCCCTCTGCTTCCTATGTTTCTCTGCTCTTCTCACTAGAGTTTGTGACAGAATTCTTATAAAAATCATGCTGTTGAAAGTTTATAATGTCAGTGGCCTCTAATTCCTATTTTCATCTATCAATTATTTTCATCTATCAATAAAAAATATATGACTAAATAATATTGTGTGGAGGGCCTTTGATAGGTGTATGAGAGACTCTTCCTGCCCAGAGTTCTTCCGTAGATTGGTTACATTCATAAAAAGATAGATAGATAGATAGATAGATAGATAGATATCTGAGTACTAGACACGTTAAAAGTCCTAATGTCAGATTAACAATGAAACAATACAATCTAAAAGCTGGAGTATTTAAAATGTGGGACTTATGCTCAGCATTGAAGGAAAAGCGATACTAAGACAAATAAAGGGAGAGGACATTCCAGAAATAGGAAATAAAGATGTACAAGTGTTAAGGAAGAAATACTAAATATGGAAGGAATAAGAAATTCTGATATTCTGCTTCCTCACTTTAGGTAGCTCTGAACCTAATTTTACATTGTTATGGAAACATTTATAGTTAGAATCAACATCTTTACTTCTACTTTAAAAAACTTTTTTAATGGTTATTTGAGAGAGAGAGAGAGAGAGAGAGAGACAGAGCAGAGTAGGGGCATAAAAAGAGGGAGACACAGAAGCCAAAGCAGCCTCCAGGCTCTGTGCTGACCGCTCAGAGGTAGGGCTTGACCCCATGAACCATGAGGTCATGATCTATGCTGAAGTCAGATGCTTAAACGACTAAGCCACCCAGGCAGCCCTATTTACCTCTACTTTTTAGAAGCTAATGTAATGAAAATGAAAACATGACAGTCCAAAACCTTTGAGATGCAGCAAAAACAGTGATAAGAGGGAGGTATGTAGAAATACAGGTCTACATCAAGAAGCAAGAAAAGTCTCAAATACACAACCTAACCTACACCTAAAGGAACTAGAAAAGGAACTGCAAATAAAGCCTAAAGCCAGCAGGAGGAGGTAAATAATAAACACTAGAGCAGAAATAAATGATATAGAAACAAAAACCCAGAACAGATCAATGAAACTAGGAGCTGGCTAACTTCCTAGCCAGACTTATCAAAAAGAAAAAAGAAAGGACCCAAATAGATAAAATCATGAATGAAAGAGGAGAGATCACCACCAACACCACAGAAATACAATTATGAAAGAATATTATGAAAAATTATATGCCAATAAATTGGGCAATTTGGAAGAAATGGATAAATTCCTAGAAATATATAAACTACCAAAACTTCAACAGGAAGAAATTTGAGCAGACCTATAACCAGCAAAGAAATTGAGTCAGTAAGCAAAAATCTTCTAATAAAAGTCCAAGACCAGATGGCTTCCCAGGGGAATTCTACCAAACATTTAAGAAGAGTTAATACCTATTCTTCTCAAACAAGAAAGAAAGAAAGAAAGAAAGAAAGAAAGAAAGAAAGAAAAGGAATACTTCCATTCTATAAGGCCAGCATTACTTTGATTCCAAAACCAGACAAAACCAAAGACCCCACCAAAAAGGAGAATTACAGGCCAATATCCCTGATGAACATAATGCAAAAGTTCTCAAGATTCTAGCGAGTTGAATCCAACAGTATATTAAAAGAATTATTCACTGTGATCAAGTGAGATTTATTCTTGGGCTGCAAGGGTGGTTCAGTATTCATAAAGCAGTCAATGTGATACACCACATTTATAGAAGAAAAGAAAAACCATTTGATCTTCTCAATAGATGCAGAAAAGCATTTGATAAAGTATAGCATCCATTCTTGATGAAAACCCTCAACAAATTAGGGATAGAAGGATCATACCTCAACATCATAAAGGCCAAATATGAAAGACCCACAGCTAATATCCTCAATGGGGAAAACGAGAGCTTTTCCTATACGGTCAGGAACAAGATGGGATATCCACTCTCACCATTGTTATTTAACATAGTACTAGAAGTCTTAGCCTAAGCAATCAGACAACAAAAAGAAATAAAAGGCATCCAAATTGGCAGAAGTCAAACTTTCACTATTTGCAAATAACATGATACTCTATATAGAAAACCTGAAAGACTCCACCAAAAAAAATTGTTAGAGCTGATACACAAATTCAGCAAAATTGCAGGATACAAAAATCAATGTACAGAAATCTGTTGCATTTCTATACGCTAATAATGAAGCAGCAGAAAGAGAAATCAAGGAGTCAATCCCATTTACAATTGCACCAAAAACCATAAGATACCTAGGAATAAACCTAACCATAGAGGTAAAATATCTGTACTTCGAAAACTATACAACACTGATGAAAGAAATTGAAGATAACACAACGAAATGGAAAAACATTCCATGCTCATGGATTGGAAGAACAAATATTGTTAAAATGTCTATACTACCCAAAGCAGTCTACACATTTAATGCAATTCCTATCAAAATACTGCCAACAGGAGCACCTGGGTGGCTCAATCGGTTAAGTGTTCAACTTAAGCTCGGGTCATGATTTTGCAGTTCATGAGTTTGAGCCCCACATTACACTCTCTGCTGTTAGCATAGAGCCTGCTTCAGATCCTGTGTCCTGCTCTCTCTGCCTCTCCCTGGCTCATTTTATCTCTCTCCCCCTGTCTCTCCCTCTCTCTCTCTCTCTCTCAAAAAAAAAAAAAATACTATGAGTATGTTTCACAGAGCTAGAACAAACGATCCTAAAATTTGTATGGAACCACAAAAGACCATGAATAGCCAAAGCAATCTTGAAAAGCAAAACTGGAAGCATCACGATTCCCAACTTCAAGTTATGTTACAAAGCTTTAGTCATTAAGACAATATGGTACTGGCACAAAAATAGATATAGATCAGTGGAACAGAATAGAAAACTCAGAAATGGACCCACAACTATATAGTCAACTGATCTTAGACAAAGTAGAAAAGAATATCCATTGAAAAAAGTCTCTTCAACAAATGGTGTTGGAAAAACTGGATGGTGACATGCAGAAGAATGAAACTGGACCGCTTTCTTTCACCATACATAAGAATACGAAATGGATGTGAGACAGGAAACTATCAAAATCCTAGAAGAGAACACAGGCAGCGACCTCTGACATCAGTTGTAGCCACTTCTTACTAGACATGTCTCTGGAGGCTAGGGAAACAAAAGCAAAAATGAACTGTTTGGACTTCATAAGATAAAGATCTTCTACAAAGCAAAGGAAACAATCATCAAAACTAAAAGGCAACCTATGGAATGGGAGAAGATATTTGCAAATGACATAGCAGATTAAGGGGTGGCATCCAAAATCTATACTTATCAAACCCAATGCCCCAAAAACAAATAATCCAGTTAAGAAATGGGCAGAAGACATGAATAGACATTTTTCCAAAGAAGACATCCAGATGGCTAATAGACACATGAAAATATGTTCAACATCACTCATAAGGGAAATAAAGTGCGCATGTGCGCACACACACACACAATGAGATGCCACCTCACACCTGTCAGAATGGCTAAAATCAACAACACAGGAAACAACAGATGTTGGCGAGGATGCAGAGAAAAAGGAACCCTATTACACTGTTTGTAGGAATGCAAATTGGGGCAGCCACTCTGGAAAACATAATGGAGGTGCTTAAAAAAGCTAGAAATAGAACTACCCTAAGATCTAGCAGTTGCACTACGAGGTATTTACCCAGAGGATACAAAAATATTGATTTGAAGGGGCACATGCACCCCAGTGTTAATAGCAACATTATCAACAATAGCCAAATTATGGAAAGAGCCCAAATCAGTCCATCAAGTGATGAATGGATAAAGATACACAGTGGAATATTACTCAGCTATTAAAAAGAATGAAATCTTACCATTTGCAATGATATGGATGGAGCTACAGTGTATTATGCTAAGTGAAATAAGTCAGTCAGGAAAAGACAAATACCATATTATTTCACTTATATGTGGAATATAAGAAACAAAACAAATGTAACATAGGGGATGGGAAAAAAAAAAAGAGAGGAAGGCAAACCATAAGAGACTCTTAAGTATAGAGAACAAATTGAGGGTTGATGTAGGGGAAGTATGTAGGGGATGGGCTAAATGGGTGATGGATATTAAGGAGGGCACTTGTGATGAGCACTGGGTGTTATATGTAAGTGATGAATCACTAAATTCTACTCCTGATACCAATATTACACTATATGTTAGCCAACTAGAATTTAAATAAAAACTTGAGTGGGGGGGAACCTGGGTGGTTCAGTCACTTAAGCTTCTGACTTTGGCTCAGGTCATGATCTCATGGTTCATGGGTTTGAGCCCCACATTGGGCTCTGTGCTGATGATGCAGAGCCTCCTTGGGATTCTCTCTCTTTCCCTCTCTCTGCCCCTCCCCTTCTCTCACTCTCTCTCTCTCTCTTTCTCTCAAAATAAACTTAAAAAATTTTTGAACTTGGTAAAAATTTTTAAAAATAAAAGATATGTAACTGTTACATGTTTGTTGAAAACTTCTTTGAAGGATTTAAGTAGATTATAAAATAATTCACTAACGAAATTAGCCTAGCTAGCATTCTTTAGCAATTATTTTGGAGGAGGCCACCGGTACTCTGTTTAAGCAGACTGGTTTTAATCAGGGGGTTTTAAGGTTTTCTTTTCATTTCTAAGTTTATTTATTTTGAGAGAGAGAGAGAGAGAGAGAGAGAAAGTGGGGCAGAGGCAGAGAGAGAGGGAAAAAGAATTCCAAGTGCAAAATTATCAGTGCAGAGCCTGACGTGGAGCTCAGTCTCACAAACTACAAGATTATGACCCAAGCCAAGGTCAAGAGTTGGACACTTAACCAACTGACCCACTAAAACAAAACCTAAGGTTTTCATTTTTAACAGCAGAAGCCTTTCTTTCTTTCCAAGCAAAATTTTCAAGAGTACCCACAATTCCCTTCATATGTTGGGAAAGTACCTATATATGACTATCATTTGCCAGCTCCTTACTATGTGATAAGGATTTTACACATATCTAACCCGCCGAAAAATCCTGTGAGGCAGATAGTATCCTCATGTTAAATATATAGAAACTGAGCCTCAGAAAGTTTAAGTAACTTGCTCAGTATCATACAGCTAGCAATTGGCAGAGTCAGGATAAGGAAATAGGTCTATCCAGACTCCAAAGGCAGGATTTTATTTAACCTTAGAGAACAATGCCCAACATGTAGTGAAGAATCATAAGAGTTTTATAATTAATTGTTCATCTAATCCTTGCAACAATCCTCTAACGTAGACAATATTATTCTCTCCATATTATGGATAAGGAAACTGAGGAACAGAGAGGTTATGTAAATTACCTGTGTTATTTACCATTTCCCTTGCCACAATTGCAAACATGTTAAGATTAGCCTAACATATAGTTAGAAACCTCAACAATGGGGGCGCCTGAGTGGCACAGTCGGTTAAGCGTCCGACGTCAGCCAGGTCACGATCTCGCGGTCCGTGAGTTCGAGCCCCGCGTCAGGCTCTGGGCTGATGGCTCGGAGCCTGGAGCCTGTTTCCGATTCTGTGTCTCCCTCTCTCTCTGCCCCTCCCCCGTTCATGCTCTGTCTCTCTCTGTCCCAAAAATAAATTTTAAAAAAGTTGAAAAAAAAATTAAAAAAAAAAAACAAACCTCAACAATGTTATTTTTGACCCAGTATATTCCAGTTAAAAATTATGTGTCATTTTGGACTAACTGTATTATCTATCCCAAACTTAGAATACTCAGAATTGAAAAACCTAGAAGGTTGCTTCAGTCTTATTTCATATTTGAAATAAGTACTTTGTCAGTTATTGTCTTTAGGATCTAAGCAGTGAATCACTTTATAGGTAGTGCTGTCTTATCTGGAGATGCCTTTTTTTTTTTTTTCTTAACATCAGTAACTTAGATTTTTAGATCTAGTTATAGAGCTAGCTGTGAGTTTTAATTTTTGTATTTAATTTTACCAAATTTTCAAATCTTATTAAAATTCTAAAAGGAAGCTTTCCACCGTAGGTTATGGCTATTGCCCCAACCCATTATATATGGCAGCGGGAACGCTCTGTGCATCACAGTGGAGCTGTTAGAAACTACAACAGAGATGAAGTTCAACTGCCCCGAGGACCTAGTGCCACCCCAGTAGATTGTTCACTCTGTGGTAAAAAAGGAAGATATGTTAGACTGGGATTGTCTTCATCATCTTCATCCAGTGATACAGTAGAGGTGATGGAGAAACATTCTCAGGAATCACACAAGTCAATGGACATAGTAGTCAATCCTTCTCAAGCTTGTAGCTATTCTCAAGGTATGATTTAGTAATATGTCAGAATTAGATTTATGCAAGTTATTAACAAACCTCATTTATTGACCTGTAGTCAGTTCTTACAGGCAGGGGTACATAGTAATTTATATATCACATTATGAGTGAATTAGTATTGAAAGTTTTCTCCTTTTCAGTTACTATTTGTCTTGTGTCAGTATCTGTTTTTGTGGTAGTGTACCTAAGCTAAAAGATTTTTAATGTGACTTATGTTACACTGAAACCTAACACACCATGGGTCTCAAGTATTTTAAAGTATTAAGTATTTGAAGAGCCTGAAGCATTTTCTATGAAATGTTTTATTCAAAAGAAGTTTCAAGAAGAAAATAAATTTACTTGAAATCTCACGAGCTTTATCAGTGATTAACTACTGGTTTTCTTTTATATACTTTTTAAAATTGAGATATAATTGACACAAAATATTGTATTAACTTTAGGTGTACAATATAATGATTTGATATATTGCAAAATGATTACCACAATAGGTTAACATTCATCACCACATACAGTTTTGTGTGTGTGTGATGGGAACTCTTAAGATATACTCTCTTAGCAACTTTCAAATACACAACACATATTGTGAACTATAGTCACCCTGTTGTTCATTGCATTCCAGGATTTATTTATCTTATAACTGGAAGTTTGTATCTTTTGACCACCTTCACCAATTTTGCCCACCCTGCATCCCTGCTTCTGGCAAACACCAATCTGTTCTCTGTATCTAGTTCATTTTTTGGTTTAGTTTTGTTTTTAGATTCCACATGTGAGATCACATGTTATTTTCTTTTTCTGAAGTATTTCACTTAGCATAATGCCCTCAAAGTCATCCATGTTGTCACAGATGGTAGGATTTCCTTACTTTTTATGGCTGAATGATATTCCATTGCATGTATGGGCATGTGAGTGTGTGTATCATTGTGATTTTTTTTTTACATACAGCATAAATGCTTTATTAATAATCACAAATCTCATTGTGGTTTTGATTTGCATTTCCCTGACAATTGGTGATGCTGAACACCTTCTTACGTACCTGTTGGCTATTTGTATGACTTCTTTGGAAAAATGTCTATTCATTTCCTCTGGCCATTTTATTTGGATACTTTTCTATTGAGTTGTAAGAGTTCTTTATTATTTTTTTGGATATGAACCCTTTATCAGAACAGAATGGTTTGCAGATATTTTGCAGATATTTTCTCCCATTCCATAAGGTTGCCTTTTCATTTTCTTGGCTTTCTTTGCTGCACAGAAACTTTTTAATTTGATGTAATCCCACTGTTTATTTTTGCTTTGTTACCTTTGCTTTTGGTGTCAAATCCAAAAACCATTGGCAAGATGAGTATCCTTCCATTTTGGTCTAGTTTTATGGTTTCAGGTCTTACATTCAAGTCTTTAACCTATTTTGAGTTGATTTTTGTGCATGGCATAAGATAGTGGTCTTCATTTCTTTTGCATGTGACTGTCCAGTTTCTCCAACACCATTTATTGGAGAGACTGTTTCCACTTCTTGGCACGTCTTGTCATAAATTAATTGACCATATATGTGTGGGTTTATTTCTGGGCTCTCTATGCCATTCCATTTCTCTATTTGTCAGTTTTATGTGAAAATCATAGTTTTGATTACTATAGTGTAATATTATACACTTTCCTACTATTTAAAAAAAATTAGAAACATACTATATCTAGGCCTGCTTTTTTTCACTTACCATAAAGCATTTCCCCATGTCATTAGTCTTTGAAAACCTGATTTTTAATCATGACATGGTATAAGTATCATAATTTATTTGCACATTTCATTTTTGTTGGTATTTAAATGGCTTTGCACAATGATATATTAGTTAGAAAATAATCATATGAACTGGAAATACTTTTAGTCGACCACACCATAATTTTCATTCAAATTATGTTTATAAAGGTAGAGTATTTCTGACATTTGAAACCGAGCCAGAATAATATTCTACCAGCAGTGATCCTTTTTACTTCTTATAAAGCCTTTTTTCTAGATTTTCATCCAAGATAGGACTGACGGATTTCTTATAGTTCTGCCTAAATTCTATAATGAACCTCCATTATTTCAGAATATCACGTATTTATTTTTGCTATATCCTTATGAGATTAATAGTGGCTACTGAAGTTTTAGTAAAAGAGAAACTAAACTCTTAACACTCTTCAGGGTAGGGATCACACCTCAATCATTGTTTCATTCCATGGCCATAGTAAATCACTAAACAAATTTGACAGTATAGTCTCTTCCCTTGCAACACCTCCAAGCATAATTTTCATTTGTTCACTTGTATCTTAAGGTAAGTTGGATCTACCATAGGCTAAAGTGTAAAATAAAAATTGCCTTTTAACATCTTTCCCTTCTATACCAGCAACTTTTACCTACACTTTTTGGTTCTTGTAATAGGTAAGATTTACTAGATGTTTAAAATGTTCCAGGCAATATGTTAAACATTGTACATTGATAATTGCAATGTTCACAGCCAACCCTATGATAAATACTATTATCTCTACTTTGCAGATAAGGAAACTGAGACTTAGAGAGGTTAAATCATTTGCCCAAAGTGGAGCGACATTTGAACCCAGGTCTGACTCTAGACTACAGCCTGAATTTGTAACTATTATGCTCTGCTGCCCCCTTTGATGAAATCTTACCTTTGGTGATGAAAATAAGCTGCCACAGAAGTCTTTTAGCAAACTAAGGACTAAGGAAGTGGTGAAAGCGTTAAGAACCAGCCCTAATGAAAGGTTGTATGGAGTGAATTGGGAGAGAATTCCAACCACAATTTGAACAAATATTTATAGAAAGCAGAACACAAGCAGTTATGGTTTACTCAAGCTAATCCCTGTAGATATCAAAGAGTAGTAACACTCTCTGGGGTGCCTGGGTGGCTCAGGTGGTTGGGCGTCCAACTTCAGCTCAGGTCATGATCTCGCAGTTTGTGGGTCCATGCCACATGTTAGGCTCTGTGCTGATAGCTGAGAGCCCGGAGCCTACTTCGGATTCTGTGTCTCCCTCTCTCTGCCTCTCCCCTGCTCGCAGTCTGTCTCTCTCAAGAATAAATAAACATTAAACAAAAAAAAAAAGAGTAGAAACCACAGTGCACCCAGGGAGGAAGGGGCTCTGCCAGCTGGCTTGCTTTGAAGCAAAAGCACAACTTTGACAGATGGTGGGTGAAAAGTGGAGCACTTGACTTAAGGGAGTTGTAAATGGAACTGTGCTTTCATTCTGTCCCTGGAGGAAAGTCCTGAAGCCCTGGTTTAGGATATATACAGATCCTATACAGGAAAGAACAAGTATTTACTCATTACTGTTTTATTCAGAATATTAAAGTTAAATGTAAAAGCTTTTGTTTCAGGATGGCATTTTCAATGTAAATTTTCGATGTAAAGAAAAATTATTAATCATACACTTGACCAGGAAACATATACATTCATTTTCCCTCAATAGGCTTAACTGGGAGTGAGCTCAGTAGGGGTGTGGGGGCATTCAAGGGTAACACAATGTTATCAGGAGCAGTGGACAGTGTCTTACTGCCTCAGCAGCTGATTTTTAGTGATGAAAAAACAAACTCAGAAAAGTCACAATTGTAAGGTAAAACAACAAAACCAGTAAGATGGGACCCAATTCTATCTGAATATGGCCTATTTTAATACTAAATGACACTTTACCTTAGGCATTTTTAAGCCTTGTGACACCTAAGTTAATCCCTCTGAAACATGAATATGCAGAGGACTCCTCAGATTTTAGAGTGAAGCCAGAGGAAAAAAGCAATATATCAAACCTTATTCCTGGATCACAGAGACACGCATGGGACAGTACAACTGTTATATAATCTAAAATCAAGTAATTTTTCCTCAAAAAACAAATCCTTATTTAGTTGAGTCACTACAACTGTTCTAGTCATACTGGTTTAAAATCCTAATACCTAATAAAGGCATAATCAGTGTTTGTAAATTAATGATGTAATAGGGCAATGCTAATTATATAACATTTAAGAGTACAGAAGACTCTAGGGTGAGAGACTTTTTAGAGGCTGTTGAAGGCTTTTTAGAGGAAGTAATATGTGAACTGAACACCAACTAAGTCCTGTTTTGCCCAGCAAAGTAAGGGGAAGGGCTTCTGAATAGCAGATAAAAGTTTGAAAGCATATACTCTCACTGTCTCGATAGCCAATGAATAGCTTATCTAGTTATTCCTTCACAATATTTTTTAAATCTACCCTTTTTCCTTACCTCATGGTTATATACTACAACCAGTCACCTCATAATGTATACCACGTGGTACTGTGAAATTGCTGATTCAATTGTTTTTTCCTTCCTTCAAATACTCATAGACACTACTAACAGACTAACTTAAAACAGAAAAATCTCCTTTTACATGACCAGAGAACCCTCAGGAGTTCCCTACTGCCTCTGAAGTAGAGTTCAAACTCCCAAGTCCCCCACAGTCCAAGAGCTGTATGCCTAAATTTCCCCCCAGAACAACCAAGTCAACAGATAAAAACAATACATGATCAAATGTAGGTTTACAGCCATCAGCACATTTTTATTGACCATTAGTGGGTGGAAAAGGTGGGATCTCTGGAAGGTACTAGGAAGACAACGGAATCAGTCACAAATCTATAGGAGTTTACAGTATGAGAGATGACAGCCAGACACGAATTTAAGAAAGGTTAACTTTAAAAGAACACATCTGTAGGTGGTGCGTGTGGCTGGGTCAGTCAGTGGAACATGCGACTCTTGATCTCGGAGTTGTGAGTTCAAGCCCCACAATGGGTAAAGAGCTTACTTTAAAGATAAAAAAAATAAAAAAGAACACATCTGTCCCATAAGCAAGATTGTTAACATGCTTAGTGTTCAATGGAGACATGGAGAAAGGGCTTAAGCTGGACTTTAACCATATAAATAAATGCTAATTTGCTTATGTAGTTTGGTTTTCAATTCATCTTAATATTTATTAGAATGGACACCATTAAAGACATCTTGTTCAATTCAACGTCAATAGTTGAATTGAGCGCAGTGTACTGAACAGAAACTAATTATTCTACGTGAAATAGGAGTAGAGGCACAACTTTTCTTTGCTTTTAAGCCAGCCCCTTCTCCAAGTAGTACAATTAGAACTTGCATTTAAAACAATACATGAAGAATTTCACTACTGGTTAAACACAGGACAGAAGAAAAAGGCATGTTCCATGATAGAACTTAAAATTGTACTTCAGGGGTGCCTGGGTGGTTCAGTCAGTTAAGTGACTTTGGCTCAGGTCATGATCTCGCAGTTTGTGAGTTCGAGCCCCACGTTGGGCTCTGTGCTGCCAGCTCAGAGCCTGGGACTTGCTTCAGATTCTATGTCTCCCTCTCTCTCTCTGCCCCTCCCCTGCTCACACTGTGTCTCTCTCTGTCTCTCAATAATAAATAAACTTCCAAAAAAAAAAAATATACTTCAGAGCTTCTATGTATCTGAAGTGTTATGAAAACTATAAAGCCATTGTTACTCTATGAGTGTTTAGATAGTTACCATAAAGAAATATGACATCAGAAGACTAATCTGCTTATATGATTCAGTCTGTTCCCCAAATACAATGAGAGTGATTTTTTTCCAAAACACAGATCTAAGCATGTTAACCCTCACTTCACTAAATCCTTCAATGAGACCCTATTTTTCTTAGGATAGACAAGCTTAAGAGGTCTAGAAGATCCTGCATGACCTGACCCCTACTTATTTTTCGGGTCTCTTTCACTCAACCCCAGCATCACTGGCCTTTTTTGTTCTCATTTTCCCTGCTATAGTTAACTTGTACTTACCATTCAGGTCTCAGCTCACTTGTCACTTGCATAGGTAATTACTTGGCCAGAGCAAAACCTCTATTGTAGTACTCTGTACTTCTTTGGAGCATATAACAATTTTCTATTTGTGTGATTATTTAATGCCTAAAGTTTATGGTCTAAAAAAGCAGAGATGTTAAAATTTTCCAAAAAATGAAAAATATGTAAAATGTTATTTAGAATATTTATTATTTTAAATAGCCTAAGGGATAAATCCAGGAATAGCAGCATTTATCCTCCCAGGTACTACCCTTTAAAAACTATAAAACATTGGGGCGCCTGGGTAGCTCAATTGGTTAAGCGTCCGACTTCGGCTCAGGTCATGATCTCACAGTTTGTGAGTTTGAGCCCCCATCAGGCTCTGTGCTGACAGCTCAGAGCCTGGAGTCCGCTTCGGATTCTGTGTCTCCTTCTCTCTCTGCCCCTCCCCAACTCGTGCTCTGTCTCTCAAAAAATAAACAAACATAAAAACTATAAAAACCCATATCTAAACAATAACCTAGCCACTCTACGTTTTTGTTTATCTGTAGAATACAGATAACCTTAAAGATAAGCTACAGCTATTAAATGAAAAAACATTATAAAGTTTAAAACAATGTAGGGTACCTGGTAAATGCTAAATAACTGATGCCTATGAATAATAAACCCCTAATTAATTCTGATGTTCTTTCAAACAAGTTAAAATGATTCTGATAAAGGAGTCAATTGTTACATCTTCTATTACAGTTTTTAAGATGGTTATATGATTCTTATCAGTTTTCCTATTATTTACTATAACCCAGATTTCGCTACTTTTTAAGATACAGACAAGCCATTAAAATATGTACTGAAAATACACAAATACATTAAAATTTATCTTAAAATGCGTATTTTATTTTGGTAGCCAACGACCATCAATCAGACAAAGAAAAGAAAACTAATTTTATGAAGAAAGACAAATCTATGGAGTGGTTTACAGGAAGTGAAGAATGAAATGGCTCAACTAAACCAACTTGGAATCATTAACTACAAAATGTCAAACTACAAGACAAGTGTCAAAATGGGACATTTAAATTGTTTTGAAATGTTACACATCTTCCTTCAGCTTTTGTTATTTTTTGAAATTATATGTAAAAGTTATACAAATCATATACAAAAAATTTCAATCTATGAAAGTAGTGTTTTGCAATATAAAGTTCTATTTTGATACCTTTCCTTCTTCACATCAGTTGCTATCCTCTGAGGTACTCAGTTAAGTTGTGGTTTAAACTTCCTCAGCTTGACAAGAAATGCTAATTTAAGGAGAGAGAAAAAAAGTAAGGTCATTACAATAATTAGAAGAAAACACCATTTAATATGACCTGAAAACATCACTCACCTGTATGACCAGTTTGCCAGTGTATAGGTCTAGCAATATAGGGAAATGATCCATATGGAAAATCCGAATGTGATTCTTCTGTTGTAGAACAAAATATATATTATAAGCTACATAAAATATGTTATAATTTGCTCACAAAACTGTTAAAATACAAACTACTGTTTCTTTAAGTTTTTTCTCTCAGACATTTTTTTCAGCATTTGTTTTGGAGCTACTCTGCCAGTTATCTTACAAAACAATTTGAAAAGGATTAAATGATAAACTTGTATATGGTTTTATAACCAAATGGGTAAGCTTATATATCATAAATCAATGGATATTTGAAAACTTGTTCAAGAACTAAATAATGTGTACATACAATAAGGACCTAAATTTAGTTCTTTGACAAATTCTAGCAGTGTCCAGAAGTTGCTTTTTGGAATATTAGCTATTTGCATATTAGGTCCTATTCTTTGCCTTCAGTAATAATCACTGATCTAAATTCAAAACATCCTTTAGTATATTTAAAGTATTTCATAAGCCAACCTCCTTGATACAAGTAAAATACAAATATTATAAGAAGTTCAATTCTTCAAAGGTATCAGAGTTTTACATAAAAGGCAAAAAAACATTACTCTGTCCCTTAAGAGATTTTAATTTAACAAAGAAATAGTACATTTCATCTTCTCTAGGGGAAAAAAAAACCCAAATCCCTGAGAAACAGCTCTGATTATTGGTCAATACACTCAGGAGCCTATTCTCGATTTATTATTGCAAACACATATGAAATAAAATTGAAGCTTACCATGGTCATCCTCTTGAAACATCTCATCTTCAATGCTAACTTTCTTTTGAGAATGTAATTGTAAATCTGTATTGATTTTAGGTTCTACTTTTTGAGGTAAAGTTCCATTTTTCTGTTTTGCAAGGCAAACCAACCAATCTCTGACAATAACTTCACTTATCTTTTCACATGTAAGAGCAAGTTCACAGATGCGAATTCCATCTAAAAGTTCAATAACCTGTGTGATGCTTTTAGAAAAGTGGAAAAAATGTACTTTAAATTTCTACAAAAATAGTAACTTTATACTTAAGTTCACTATATCTCTTGACCCAAATTCAAAGGCTATAGTTAAATGAAGGGGGAAAAACAAATATGCAAATTAGAGCACACAATAAGCAATTTCATAGAAAGTAAAAAAATACAGAGACCATAATTTAACATTATTGTTCACAATACACTTTTAAAACTTTTCTTCTAAATTGTCAGAAGAAATACACATCTTATATTACCATTTAGGTAAAGGATGATTTAAACAGCAATATAAATTAATTGGGACATATGTCATTTCGTAAGTTTTATGAGATGACCTATATACCTAATTCTAATTCAGTTACAAAATGAACATTTTAACCAAATACTTAAGACAAAATAAAAGTGTATTTAAAATCACATTACAGGGGCACCTGGGTGACTCAGTCGGTTAAGTGTCCGACTTCAGCTCAGGTCATGATCTTGTGGTTCTCAAGTTTGACCCCCGTGTTGGGCTCTGTGCTGACAGCATGGAGTCTGCAGCCTGCTTCAGATTCTGTGTCTCCCTCTCTCTGCCCTCCCCTACTCAGGCTCTGTCTCTCTTTCTCTCTCTCAAAAATAAACATGAAAAAAAATTTTTTTAAATCACATTACAAAGAAAAATAGCCACATTACTCACTTTGCTAGATATACAGCACATATACCACCCTGTTTAAGATTTGGATATAAAACAGGCAAAGCAACTTGAGGATTCAACATATCCAAAGCAACCTGTTGAGAGGAAAGCAAATCAGACTGAGTTTTTTTTAAACAAAGCACAAGTTTTCTTTCCTTACTGTGGTATAATGATACACTTTAGAAAGCGATTACCCAGTTACAGTTTTCATTTTTTAAAATATAATACTATTAACTATCATTTTGCTGCTCCCCCCCCAAAAAAGCATATTTACTGTTACAGAATTCGTCATAGTACTTGACTATATGAAAATCATAATGGCATGTCTTACGCTTGGCAGTACTGATAATACAGGAATCTTTCTTTAGCTGTATTTCATATACACATATGTATACAAATACATACTTTATAAAGTTTCACTCAATACTTTAATTCAGCTTTTGGCAATAGGAATTCACATGATCTCAAATATGTATTTTTATGCTCAACAGGAAAATTATGAATATTAATTTCAGAGATTCTAAAATGTAAGAATCATGTCCCTTGTTTATTTATTCTTTATTCAACTGCAGACTGTAAGGCTATAACTCACAAAAGCTGTTAAATGAATTCAATGAATAAACGAAATTTTTAAAAATCACTTAAAATAAAATAGGGTCAAAATACAAAATAAAGTGGCTTTCATTGATGGATAACTCTGAAAGCTAAGGGTAGTTGGTACAACAACATATTTATTAAATTAGAAATTATTCCATTATTTGTCTTTTTTAAATGGCATCAATGGTTCATCAATCATTATTCATTCACCAAATATTTACTGAGCACCTTCCATGTGCCAAGCATTTTGCTAAGTAGTAATAAGAAACTCTGTTTCAAGAGAACATATATCCTAATAAAGGGATAGACATTAAACAAAAATCCAATAGATATGTAAATCAGAGGAGGATAAGTGACAAGAAGAACTATAGAATTATAAAGCAAAGTAAGAAGGATACAGAGTAACAAGGAAAGGAAATGCCATTTTATATATAGGTTGGTCAGTAAAGAGACCTGAAGAAAATCATTAAGCTTACCCTGTGGAAATTTAGGGGGGGAAGTATGCTCCAGATGTAAAGAACAGCAAATACAAATGTTCTGAGGCTGTAGGATACTTGGTGAATCTGAGAAGGCCACTGTCACTGCAGTGGAGACAAAAGGGGGAAATGGTAAGAGAAGAATTCACTCACAATTCAGTGGCATGAAGTACATTCGGACTTATTAAATCCATACATAGAGAAGATGGAGAGAGGGCAAGGAAGGATGAGGACTTGCAACAAGCAAACAGCATTGTATGCCATGAGCGGTATACATTTTGAAAAGGTAGAGCCAGTTGCAATTAGGATTGGTTGTGGGATGTGAGACAAAGAGGAATCAGGATGAATCCAGTGTTTTCAGCCTAAGCCACAGAAAGAATAGAGATGTCCTTTTCCAATGAGGAAAATGATGAGACTATGGGAGGAGCAGGCTTGGCAGAAATAATCAAGAATTCAGGTTTGGACATGAGTTTAAAATGCCTATTAGATTCCAAGGAAAGATCCCAGTGACTGAATCAAAGGGTCAAGACGATGAACATTAATGGGTTTCTCTGGGTGTAGTTTGTCTATGTTATTGACGGGACCAAAAATCAGACAACCAAGAAAACTGCCAATCCTGTTGAATACTCTCTTCTCAGTGAACATTTCCATCTAGTCACTCAAACCAGAAACTTGTTGGGAGTCATCATTTTCTTTACCTTGAACTCTCTTTTGAGGATCTGTGGAGTTTTGACACTTCTGTTTGGATTAAAATTATCCAGCCCCACAAATATACCTCTGAAGTATTGTTCAAAGTCATCCTACTGCTAATGCCTTAGATCAGGACCTCATTGTATCCTGTTGAAACATTACAATAGCTTTCTACATAGACTCACAGCTTCTGTCATTGCACCACAATTACTCTAAAATAGAAGAGTACACTTATCTTGATGAGTAGTAATACATGGAATTGCTGAACCACTATATTGTACACCTGAAACAGATCACTGTATGTTAACTACACTGGAATAAAAAAAAAAAAAAAAAGAATTACTCTAAAATGGGAATTTGGACATTCTGCTTCCCTATTAGGAACTCATCGGTAGTGGGGCACCTGGGTGGCTCAGTTGATTAAGTGTCTGGTTTGATTTCGGTTCAGGTCATGATCTCGTGGCTCGTGAGTTTGAGACCCGCATCAGGCTCTGTGCTGACACCTCAGAGCCTGCTTGAGATTTTCTCTCCTTTTCCCTCTCTTTCTGGCGCTCCCCCCACCCTCTCCAAAATAAATAAATTTAAAAAAAGAAAAGAACTCATCAGTTGTTCCCGTGACCTGTAAGATAACGTCCATATGCCCTAGCTTGATACATACGTAAGTGTTCTTCATTATCTAGCCCCTGATGACTACATTTGCAGTTTCATCTCATGACACCTAATTTCTACAGTCGTGGTATTCCACACTTGTGAGTCTTTACAGTAATTGTATGTCTATCTTCTAGAATGAAAGCTCCTTTAAATGTATACTTCATTTCTGTCTTAGCATAGTACATTGCAGTACAAAACAGGTCTTTAATAAATGCTTATTGTATCAAGAAACAGTGGTTCAATAATTCAGAGAATGATGATAATCCCCCAGTTAGATGAGTAAGGTATATATATTCCAGTGAAGAAGGTGACCTTTGATCTAAACTTTGAAGGAAAAGTAGAATTTAAACAGGTGAGGAAAAGGAGAGAAATAATAAGATGAAAATCATAGCTAATATTTCTTTAATGCTTACTATACATGAGGCACTGTTCTATGCACTTTATATGAAGTATCTTATTTAATCCTCAACAACTCTATGAAATAGGAAATATTGTTATCATTCCTGTTAATATGTGAAGGGACTGAGGTACAGAAAGATTGAAGTAACTTACCCAAGGTCATCTTGGCTATTATGGGAGCCCGAGTGAACCAGGCTGAGTGGACTCCGAAACTTATTTCCCTCTTCCCCGTTCCCTTTCTCTCCTCAGAGATAATCATTGTCCTGAAGTTGGTAATGTTCCCAAGTAATTTTATACTTTTACAACATATGTGTATTGCTACAAACGATACATGGTACTGTTTTACGTAGTTTTAAATTTTACATATACACACATTTTTTATAATGCTTTTTTCACTAAACATCATGTCTTTGAGATTTACTGATGTAAATATAATACACTATTTCACTATGTTAAATAATACTATTTTTAGTATCCCATTGTGTGCATTCCCCTTCTGGTGGTTAGGCTTTTTAAAATTTGTCAAAAATATTTTATTAGCCATTTTTTCTCCTTTTGTTCTCTTTGTGGTTTTCCACCTTTTTTGTTCAGTTTAGCATCATTTCGGATGGCAGGAGTATGACTCCTCCTATATTTCTCATACTGATAAACATCTGGCACTATGCTCAAGAGTCCGCTGAATAAATCTAGTAAGGAATATTCTTTCTTTTAGATCAAGGATGGTTCAGCAGGTTTCCAAAAAGCTTCAATGATATCATTAGAATCCTTGTGTGTCATGATCATCAAACAAACTTCTGATGACCAATTAACCTCCCAGGTATCTATGACATTCTTATGGATAGCCTAGGTAGAGAAAAAAAAAAATTGGGGGAGGGGGGCCCTTACTGAGCTGTAATATGCAAAACAAACAAGGATAAAGAAAAAAAACTGTATGGGGCACCTGGGTGGCTCAGTCGATTAAGTGTCTTGACTACAGCTCAGGTCATGATCTCATAGTTCAGAGTTCAAGCCCCGCATTGGGCTCTGTGCTGATAGCTCAGGGCCTAGAGCCTGCTGCAGATTCTGTGTCTCCTTCTCTCTCTGCCCCTCCCCCATTTGCACTCTGCCTCTCTCAAAAACATTAAGGGGAAGAAAAAAAAAAAACACAATTGTGGTCCCTGTGTCCAGGATCTGTGTCACCAAAACTATAGACTTTAAGAACGTTAGAGGTAGGAACCAGTCTTGATAAAAATCTCATTTTTCAACCAGTTTCCCTCATAAATGTCCTAAAGTAATCCAACTTTCCAAAAGCCAATTAAGAAAAGCAAAGAAGACTCCTTACCTAGACCTCAGTCTGTAGTGTCAAGCTATGAAATGATAATGGAATCATTAAGGATAAGGTAACTTATTCGAATTCTGAGGGGCACCTGGGTGGCTCAGCTAGTTGAGCATCTGACTTTGGCTCAGGTCATGATCTCATAGTTCATAAGTTTGAGCCCCATGTTGGGCTCTTTGCTGACAGTTCAGAGCCTGGAGCCTGCTTTGGATTCTGTGTCCCTCTCTCTCTCTGCTCTCCCCAGTGCTTTCTCTCTCACAAAAATAAACATTAAAAAAATTTTTTTTAATAAAGAATTCTGAAACTCTGAGGCCACCTAATACCTCCACGTCCCACATCTCCACCATCACTGGTCACAGCCTAAAATATCATCCTGTCATCAACTATCCTTCTCCCCTAACTGAACCTCCCAGTGCTCCTCCTTACAAATCCATCCGCTCCACTTTCTGGAGCTGTGTTCATAACAAATGCCTCTGTCCTCAACATCTTTAATGAGCGCTCATCTACATCCTGACATTAACTGTCCAAAGATTCTTCTTGGCTATTCTCTCACAAATGGAGGCTATTTATTCCCCCAAATCTCACAACGCGAAGTCAGGCACTAGGATCAATATGCTTCCAATGCTGCTTCCAAATTATTATTCCTTTATCCTGGAAATGCTGAAGTTCATGATATTCAGTCACTCCTCTTCGTATTTGGTTTGGTTATTACTCCACATTTATTAACAACTTTGACATCTGATTCAGTATGTCTTTCTACTCTAAATCCTATCATGATATTAAAGGAAAATATTCCTCCTACAGATAGAAATGGTGCAAATAATGAAGGAAGAGCCTTCCGTATAAAGTATGATGCCTGTTTTCTTTGTAGTCAGTATTAGATAATATCATAGCACCCACTTTAGAAAACTTACCGCATCAAATGTTAAAGATTTTATATCTTCAGTTGCTCCTGAAATATCCTTATGAATAAAATTCACATTGTCTGGCCACTCTTCTACATGACTTATTTTCCATGAATCACACCAGTTTTTATAATTCTTCTTAGCCAATTCAAGGTGGTCTTTTCGTATTTCAAAACTGAGGACTTGTCCTTGTGATCCCACTTAATTAAAAAAACAACTTATGATATTTCATTGTATTTATTAGTTCATAAAAGATTATAAAAACTTATTTTGCAAAGGTAGTACATGGATGTGAAAAAATAATACAAATAGTGCATGGTGTAATATAAATAATACAAAACTATCGCATCGCAGAGCCTTAATCAATCTTCTTCAGAGGCAACCATGTTACTTTGGTTACCTACTTTACCATGTAAAGTGTCTCTCGCTGTTTTTAACACACATTAAAACATACGTGTATTATATATACTGTCCCATGCTTACCTTCTTACTTACCAGTGATATTTCAGTGATTAATGATCTACTACATTCTTTTTAAGAGCTATTATGTTCCATCGTATGGCTATTCCATAGTTTATTTAACCAATCACCTACTGATGAACATTTAGCTTGTCTAGTCTTACGCTATAACAAACAATACTGCAATGAAAATTATTTTCCCTAAATCTTTGTATTCATGAAATGACAGTCCTAAAAATGAAATTGCTAGCTCAAGAGGTATGTGAATTTTTTATTTTGAAAATCATTACAAAATTATCCTCCAGAAAAATGATACCAATTTACACTCTACCAACAATGTAGTAGAGTGCTTATTTCTCCATACTTTCTTCAAGAAAGAGTTTTCAAACTTTTTATCTGTGTCAATCTAAAAACTGAATATAGGGGTGTCTGGATGGCTCAGTGCATTAAGTGTCTGACTTTGGCTCAAGTCATGATCTCGCAGTCTGTAAGGTCAAGTCCTGCACGGGGCTCTGTTCTGACAGGTCAGAGCCTGGAGGCTGCTTTGGATTCTGGTCTCCCTCTCTCTCTGCCCCTTCCCTGCTCATGCTCTGTCTCTTTCTCTCAAAAATAAACATTAACAAAATTTTAAAAAAGGAAAACAAGAAAATATAAGTAAGTAAAAACTGAATAACTTATCACTGAAGTTATAATTTACATTTCTTTAGTTATGGATGAAGTTAGGCCTTTTATTTTTTAGTACAAGCTTTTTTCTTTTTTTTAACGTTTATTTTTTAGAGAGCGAGAGTTAAAGAGCAAGCAGGGGAGGGGCAAAGAGAGAGCAAGACAGAATCCCAAGCAGGCATCATGCTGTCAGCACAGAGCCCAACACAGGGCTCAAACTCACAAACTTTGAGATCAAGCCCTGAACCAAAACTAAGAGTTGGATGCTTAACCCACTGAGCCACCCAGGTACCCCAGCCATTCATACATTTAAAAGAGATTTGTATTTTTGTGTGTGTCTGAAAAACTTTTAAACTGTTTACCATGGTAATAGTGGAGTTTCTGCAAAAGACTAATATGTATTTTAATTTACAGCAAAAATTTTCCACCCACCTCTGTTTGAGGTGATTTGAATATCATTTGGAAGCTGTCCCACATCAGTCTGTAGTTTACTAATGGAAAGTTTAAATTTATTTATTTATTTATTTGTAATGTTTACTTATTTTTGAGAGAGATACAGAGCATGAGCGGAGGAGGTGCAGCGAGAGAGGGAGACACAGAATCCGAGGCAGGCTCCAGGCTCTGAGCGTCAGCACAGAGTCCAATGTGGGGCTCAAACTCACAAGCTGTGAGATCATGACCCGAGCTGAAGTTGGACGCTTAACCAACTGAGCCACCCAGGCGCCATGAAAACTTTAAATTTAAAAAAGAAAATTTTTTTAATGTTTATTTATTTTTGAGAGAATGTGAGAGACAGAGAGAGAGAGAGAGCGCGTGTACACGCGCGAGCGGGTGGGGGAGGGGCAGAGAGAGAGAGAGGCAGACACAGAATCCTAAGCAGGCTCCAGGCTCTGAGCTGTCAGCACAGAGCCTGATGCGGGGCTTGAACCCACAAACCGTGAGATCATGACCTGAGCTGAAGCTGTATGTTCAACAGACTGAGCCACCCGGGGGCCTCTCTAATGAAAAGTTTAAATTCAAGGATGTCTTTTGAAATGTAACTCCAGCTGCAATGCATCATGTTCTCAAAAGATAAAAATGAGTGATAACAATAGCATAAGCTAAACAATTAGAAAAGAAAATTATGGAGAAAAAAATCCATCCCAAAAGTAAATAGCAATAATTTGATCACTCATAGTTTGGGATTATTCATGCCATGACACTCCTCTGATACTACAGATGTTAGAAATATGGGCACTCCTCTCATAAATTTTTTATAAATTCACTCTATCAAATGCCTTTAGGAATCAGTCACTGTGAAGAAATTACTGCCTTTAACTATGTACAGAAAAGAATCAAACAAAAGATTTGAGGAGGCCAGAATGAATTTCCTGACCTTGTATAAACTGGATTATGTTTGTATGTGATGGCATTAGGTCAAAGAACAAAAGGTTTAATTCAGTGTATTTCTATCTGTACTCTTTATAAAATCTACCCATATACACCTTCAACAGCTGTAACAAAGTTTATTATTTAAAAAAGAATGCAGGAGGATTATGAGCAAGAGGAGACATGAGGAGGTTTGTGATGCAGCAACATTCCTTGTCTCGATCTGGGTGATGAGTACTTGATATGGTTACTACATTAAAAATTCTTTGAAGTCTACACACTTATGATCAGTGCACTATGGCTATGTTACATCCCAATAAAAAGTTTAAAAAAAAAAAAAAAGGAAGAAGCCCTAAAATACATGGAGGGAGCAAGAGAAAACAGAAAATGGAGAGAGGGTTACAAAGAGAATGACTAGAATGAACGTACAATATGGAAAGAAAAATAGTTGCCTGCATTTAGTTTCAAGGAGAATGCTCTTGATCACAAAGTTATGTGAATATTTTCTAAAACATCTTCATTTTACTTTCTGTTATTAGGAAAGATCGAACATTTTCTTTGCCCATCTAAACCCTGCTCATTTATCCCAATCTCTTACCTGCTTTGGATAAAAATAAGCTCATTCCACCAGAGCCTGAGCCAGCTTCCAAAACAGTATCACCTGGGTGGATGTCCATCATCGACAGTATCATATTCATATCCTATGATTGAAACACAGTACAGGTGACTCAGTGACCAATAAATATGTACTAAGTACACACTCTTACCAAACACTGTGTTGGACTCAGAGAAGAAAGGTGTGAAAAAAAAGGATTAAACTCTGGTCCAGTCTACCAAGAGCTTATATTTTACTTGATGAAATAAGAGATTCAAGAATTGGTTAGTAAATAAAGCAGTACTTTAGCATAATACCAAAATTACAGACATTAAGTAACAATAGGAGTTCAAAGAACAGAGAAATCAGCAGAAGGCCCTCACTTAAAAGGCGTAGAGAATTTAAGGAAACAATCATGAAGTAGAACCGGTATGACCATGATTAAAAACTGAAATAAACCACCAGCAATGGACGATTATGATAAAACTGTAACAAGGAACCCTAGGAAGTTCATTTATTTATAAAGAATATCTTTTATGTTTAGTGTTCAGTGTCAAATGTTTTAATACAAAATTTTTTTCTCTAAAGAGAAAAAGCATTACCCCTAGTAACATGGCTTATTAAATGATGATTAAAATATCTCCATATGGTACTAAAAGAGTTGAACATTCTCGAGTCCTGAATTTGCAAACTTAATGGTTATGGGAAACAAATGTAAGTACTTATTAGTGCCTCGTTAGTCCACATTACTCTGTATAGTAAGTCAATAATCTTTTCACTTTGCAGATGAGAGAACTGACACTCCGAAATTAAAATTAAAGGTGACTGTTTCCTCCTAAAATTAGCAATCATAAGATATGCAAAATTCATATGCATTGTTTTATTTTATTATTTTTTTAAGTCTGAGAACAATTTAAATGTTCTGAGATGTGCTTTTTTTTTTTTTTTTTTAATGTTTATTTTTGAGAGAGAGAGAGCATGAGCAAGGAAGGGGCAAAGAGAGGGAGACACAGAATCCAAAGCTGGCTCCAGGCTCTGAGCTATGAGCACAGAGCCCCACGCGGGGCTCAAACCCACTACCCCTAAGATCGCGACCTGAGCCAAAGTCGGAGGCTTAAACCGACTGAGCCACCCAGGCGCCCCTGAGATGTGCTTTAAGTACATGAATCAGGACTGCAGTTCCGCATCCGTTTTGTTCTTTCTGGAACCAGCACACACTTAATTCCCACCGCATTACCTTCGGATATGTTATGGCAGGCCCTCTTTTCATCAGTAACACATAGTCTTCCAACGCCGGCCTCCTCAGCATGAAGTGCTTCCCAGAGGAACTCCTCAGTATCTGGCCGGGAAACTTCCCCACGATCTCGCTGAACGGGACTGTCCCCCAGCTACTATTTAAGTGTCCGGCGTTACTCAACCTAAATAATTTTTTAAATTGTGTTTCTCTCTTCCCCGTCTCGGCTAAGATCAGCTCCCCAGCGCGAAAGGGCCCCTCTCTGGAAGTCGACCGGGAAGAGGAGCCATGAAGCTCTTCTACCTCGGTCCCGGACTGGGCCAGGGAGGGCGGCAAGGGACCCCCGGCTCCCCGGTGAGCGTGACCGGGCTGGCCCTGGTCTCCGCTCGAGTCCTCGCGCTCTTGAGGGGGTGACTCCTCTCGTGGCGTCGGCAGTCTGAGGCTTTCCAGCGACGAAAAACGTCTGGTCCCAGTGCCTCGGACGCGCGGAGGGAGAGACGGGGGCGACTCTGTGCCGGGAGCTTTCCTCCGTGCCGCTCCGCGCCGTCCCTCTCCATCCCGTGCGTCTCTAGGGGAGGATTCGCAACACAGTGACCGGGCTGTCTCCAAAGGCTCTGGCCCAAGGCCGCGCAGGAAGGACAAGGTCGTGAGCCCAGGCCATCTCCGAAGGAGCCGCAGCCGTACGAGGCCCTGACCTCGCCGCGCGGCTGGCAGCATGGTCTCCGGGCGCAGGCGCCGTCGCACACAGTGACGTGAGGCCGTTCGAGGCCCTCTCGCGGCCACACGCGCTGACGCAGCCGCCGCTGAGTATCCGCAGCTTCTTCGCAGGAAGAGCTCTGCGACTGCGCGTGAGTGCAGAGGGGCCGAGGAGGCCGAACTGGGGGTGTCGGGGCCCCCGGGTGTCGCTGAGTTAACTGTCTCTGGAGCGAGTCGCACTCCCGCGCGGGGGCCCATTTTCCAACTCGGAATGTGGGCCGAGTAAACAGTTGACCGCTGACCCATTCCGCCAGCCTCACCCCGGGGACAGGAGGCTTAAGAGAGACAAAAGCTGTCAAAGCGCTGTGTAAACTGAAGTCCTGCACCAGCGTAGGCTCAGTAGCCTTCAGGAACACTAACGCCACCTGGTCACCCCCAAGATGTCGGAGGAAAAAGCCCAGAGATGCGTTTGGCTGGCGGCGTTTGGACCGGCCATCCGCTGACCCGCGTTCTTTCCCTGACCGCGAAGTCCCACCCCCTCACCCCCAACCCTAGCAAGTCCCTTGGACCGGGCTCTGACCCTCTGCATGCCTGCCCCAGGCCCAGGGAGTCCCGAAGGGCCGATTAAAGTGATAGTAGTCACTATGTGCTTATTTAGCAGAATTGTTTTTGATAATTAAAATATAACAATTAATGTTACCACCCCTAAAACTAAGTAGAATCATCTTTAAGGGTGGAAAAGGTCATTGCTAAAATAGGGTTGTAGGGTACAGGGGTATTACAGACTGAATTTAATCCCTTCAGGATTCATATAGCCCAGTCCTAATCCCCAGTACCTCAGAATGTGACTATATTTGGAGATAAGGTTAAAGAAACAATTAAGTTAAAATGAAGTCACTAGTGTGGGACCTAATTCACTATGAGTGGTGTCCTGACAAGAAAAGGAGATTAGAACACAGGAACTCAGGGAAGACCAGCTAGACAGGCAGCAGATGTCCATCTACAAGCCCAGGAGAGAGTCCTCAGAAGAAACCAAACCTGCCCACAATTTGGCCTATGTGTTCCAGAACTGTGAGAAAATAAATTTTTGTTGTATAAGCAAAAAAACAAAAAAAAACAAAAAAAAAACACAAAACATCGACTGGATTTTTGGATTCTTTTTTATTGGATCTCTTTTTTTTTTTTTTTAATTTTTTTTTTCAACGTTTTTTTTTTTATTTATTTTTGGGACAGAGAGAGACAGAGCATGAACGGGGGAGGGGCAGAGAGAGAGGGAGACACAGAATCGGAAACAGGCTCCAGGCTCCGAGCCATCAGCCCAGAGCCCGACGCGGGGCTCGAACTCACGGACCGCGAGATCGTGACCTGGCTGAAGTCGGACGCTTAACCGACTGCGCCACCCAGGCACCCCTTATTGGATCTCTTTAAAAATCATTTATTCAGGTTTTGGCACCCTACCCCAAAAGAATGAAATAAAAATAAATTTATTTAATCCTAAAACCAAAACAAAACCAGGAAAAGGTTATCTTTGGAGTCCAAGGTCTAATTTGACATTAAATGTCACTAACTTGTTTATTAATTCAGTTGGTAAAAGTTTACTGAGGGTTTGACAATACCAAGCATGTTGGATATTTTACTGATTTAACTTTACAACAACACTGTGTTAGAAATAAGTATTCCTCCTTTATGCATAAGAAAACTGACCCAGGGAGGTTAAATTATATGGGCAAGGTCCCAAAGCTGACAAGCGGCATGACAGGGTTTCTGACCTTGGTCACTCTGCTTCAGCAGTCCACGCTCTTTGTACTGTAACACCCCTTCCCAAAAACTGGTCAACAGTACAATTGAATTTAGAATTCAAGTCAAAATATGCTCAAAAGGCTATGAATTCAGTTTCAGTTTGATAAAAGAAGTCTTTTTGTTGCTTTTGAAGATAAATTAAAACTTTCTAAACTGTGCTTTCTAAAACATCAGCCACCACAAACTCCATTATCAGGTTTCTCTCTTTCAGTCCTAAAAATGAATAAAGAAACTGCTCTGACCCTCCACCCCAACTGTTCGTCTCACTTCTGTTTTTTATTTGTTTGTTTTGATTTGCTTTTAAGGAAGTTTTCTTGTTTTGTTTGTTTGTTGAGAGAGAGAGAGTAGGGGGGCGGAGAGGGAGAAGGGCAGAGGGAGAGAGAGAATCCTAAGCAGGCCCCACACTCAGTGCAGAGCCCCACTTACTGCTCTCCATCCCATGACCCTGGGATCATGACCTGAGCCAAAATCAAGAGTTGGACGCTCAACTGACTGAGCCGCCCAGGCACCCACCTATGTTTTTTAAGAAAGTTTCTATGATTTTAAGAAATCTTTTTATCATTACTCCCAAATGAGGGCCTGGGTTGGCACTGTCTGAATCCTAAGCCCTACTAATGGTTTTAAAATTTATCATTCCTGCTTTATTATCTCTTAAAGATGATTAAATTGTATTTGGCTGTTATCTCAGAAGGAGTAGGGCTTGGAAAGAAGAAGATATAATGACAGAATGTGGGAAATAAGTTTACATATCTTTGATTGCTAACATAAACTGTAAAAAGCAAATAGCACCCCTTTTTACTATTTGAATAAGACACGATGTTATAAATCTTTGTCGTACACACATCTAATGAAATACATTAACATATGTTGAAAAATACAATTAATCCTTATTAATTGATGATCTTTCAGAGCATTTAAGCTCTCAAAATGTCACTATGCGTGCCTTTCTCTTTTTGACTATCCTTTTCCCTTTCCTTCCATCTTCTCTAGGAAACTGTCAGCCTGTACTCTGAAACTATAGTGAGGCATCATCAACTCATATTTATAAGGCCAGTGTCATTTAGTCAAGCAATTATTTTAAAGTCCAAACAGCTTTCAAGGAGTACTGTGGCTAATGGCTAACATCTTAAAATCTCAAGTCAAATTAGACCATCAGTTCTAATTCCACCAATGTTCTCCTCTACCTCTTTGAGTGTGCTTCTTTCCTCTCTTTTGTATAATTTTCCCTCATCCTTCAGGTATCAACCTCACCAGAATGGTGGCTTATAATAACTCCAAAACACTGGGAGAAGTGACTCTCCTATGTGCTCCTGGTATATATCCTGTCTTTAGACCAAACCCTGCATTGTGCATGTCAGATTAAATAAGATCACTGTTTATTTACCATTTCTGAAGTTAGAGGATAAGATTGTGGAGAGGGTTGTGTCTAACTCATCATTATAATTCCATTGCCTGTTATAGTGCCTGGAACCCAATGTGCCCTCAATAAATATTTGTTGAATAAATGATTGAAGAAAGTAGGAAATGAGAAAAACAGCAGCCCTGATACCTAGGTGCCTATACTAAATAATTCAGCATGTAAATATTGTCCAAATATATTTAATAGTTGTATGTTTTATTCTGTATCTTTACATGTACTTAGCTTTTACTAGAACTGCTGAAGTTCATGATTTTTTTAAAACTGATTTTTAGCAAAACATAAAGTATCTAAATCTGAGAATATAACTGCTTTTCTCTTGCTTTTTCATGTGTTTCCCCCTGTTGCTGCTGAACTTGAATCTGGATTCTGTAAAACTCCTCTAGGATATACTGTTGTGTATTAGAAATTGAAAGAGTCAATTGAAGGAGGTCAAAAGATACAAACTTCTAGATATAAAATAAATAAATCCTGAGGATGTAATGTACAACATGGTGACAATAGTTAATATTACGTTGCATATTTGTAAGTTGCTAAGAGAGTACATCTTAAAAGTTCTTACACTGTCTCGATATTGTAGCTTTATTCTAAATTTTGAAATCAGGTAGTAGGAGTACGCCAATTTGTTTTTCTTTTAGATAATTGCTTCACTTTGCATTTCCATATAAGGATTAATTTACCAATTTCTACAAAAAGTCCAGCTAAGGAGCACCTGGGCAGCTCAGTCGGTTAAGTGTCCAACTCTCGGGTTCAGCTCAGGTCATGATCTAGTGGTTGTGAGTTCAAGCCCTGTGTCAGGCTCTGTGCTGGCAGTGTGGAGCCTGCTTAGGATTCTCTCTCTCTCTCTCTCTCTCTCTCTCTCTCACCCTCTCTCTCTCTGCTCCTTCTGCATGCACACTCTCTCAAAATAAATAAACATTAAAATATTCCTGATAAGATTTTTGTAGGGATTATTGAATTTACAGAGCGAATTGAGTACAATTACTATCTGGACAATATTGAGTTTATCAATATTGAGTTTATTGAGTTCATGAATATGCAACGTCCTTCCCTTTATTCAGGTCTCCTTTAAGTTTTCTCAGCAATTTTTTATACTTTTTAGAATACAAGTCTTGAACTTTTGTTCATTTTCCCCCCAGGTATTTTTTCTGTTGCTATTGCAAATGGAGTAATTCTCAATTTAATATTGATTGTCTATTGATAGAATGTAGACATACAATTGATTTTTATATGGATCTTGTATCTTGAGACCTTGCTACATTGATTTATTAGTTTTAGAATTTTTTGAGGATTCTTCAAAATTTTCTATAAGTTATCTGTGAATAAAAATACTTTTATTCTTTCCTCTCCAATTTGGATGGTATTATCATTATTATTATTAACTTTATTGCAATAGGTGGAACCTTCAGTAAATATTGAATAGAATTGGTCAGAATGGACAGAATTAACTTGTTTTCAATCTTAGGAGGAAAGCATCAATCTTTCATCATTAAGTATGAAGTGAGCTGTAGGTTTTTTGTAGATTCCCTTTATCAGATTGAGGATATTCCTTTCTGTCCCTACTTTGTTAAAAGTTTTTTTTTTTTTTTAATTATCAATCGGTGTTGGATTCTGTTAAAATCTTTTTCTTTATCAAAAAATGTTTTTCTTTATCTTTCAAGATTATCATGCATTTTTAATCCTTTATTCTGTTAACATGGTATATTACAGTTATTGATTTTTGAATGTTAAGCCAACCTTACATTCCTGGGATAAATCCCATTTGATCATGGTCTTTAATCTTTTTTATATATTGCTGACTAGATTTGCAAATATTCTGTTAAGGATTAGAGACTGATAGGATCTATCACTTTGTAGGATAAAAAGAATTAGTTAAACGTTGAATTGTTAGTAAGTTCAATGAAGGCCTGGAATTGGGGCAGAGAGAGGATTAGAAGAGCTTAAATTACAGGCAGAGCAAAAGAGCAGGACCTATAACAAGAATGATAAGGGCAGGAAACCGGATGCAGGTCAGGGTTTAGTGATGTTTGAGACCATCCACAGTGAATGATGATATTGGGGAGGGTGACAGGGACCAGATTACAGATTGTCTTGTAATCCATATATATTAAACAGCATAGAGTTTCTTCTGTAGGTGCCAGCAAGCTTGTGGAGGGTTTCAAGTGGAGAAGTGGAATGGCCAGGTTAATAATCTACAAAGATCGTACCACTGAGACCAGCGTGGAGAAAGGGAGTCTAATACAAGCAGTGGTGGCAGTTCCAGTGGGAGATATAAGGCTCAGATAAGAACAGAAGTGGTAGAATTGGATGGAGATGAGGAAATTGAATGGAGAATTATTTAAGAGATAAAATAGGATCTGATGATTGATCAGATATGTATATGTGTTTGGGTAGAAGTGAGATGTGGGACTGGGTAACAGGTGGCTTTCTGACTTTCTCCAGTGGCTAACTGGATAGTTGATGGTATCATCAGCCAAGGCAAAGGATATAACAGAATGAGCACAATTAGGTTCGGCTGCGTATGACATAACCCAAAATACTGTAGTTTAAACAGCAGGGTAGTTTAATTTTCTCTTGTATAAAAGAAGTCCAGGCAAGGTGGCCCAGAGCGTATATCATGCTTCAGGGTTTCTAGATCCTTCTATCTTGCTGCTCTGCTCTTCTTAGCATGTCGTTTTCTCCTCAAACTCCATCATGGATGCTCTAACTTTTGGCCATCATATTTGAGTTCCAGGAATTAAGAAGGAAAAAAAGCAATGAATAATAGCAACCCCTGTCACTTTAAGGACATTTTGTACTGGCCTATAGTCACATGGTCTCACAGTTTGCAAAGAAAGCTGGGAAATGTACTCTTTATTCTGGAAAGTCACATGCCCAGGTAAAGAAGTGCCCCAAGGCACCCTGATGTTAGAGAGTGGGAGATAAGGACGATCCAGGAGAGAAGACAGAGAAGGGGAGCCAGAGAAGCAAGAGGAAGCCAGGAGGGTGTGATGCTACGGAAGACAAGCATACTGATGATAAGTCATATGAGATTCAGACTTAAAATGGACACATATATAGCAATGTAGAGGTTACTGTGCCCTTACTGAGAATTTTGGCATAGTGATGGGTTGGAATGAAAATCCCGTTAGAGGAGAGAAATCAGAGGAGAGAGATTAAGAAAATTAGATTACTTTTTTTTTTTTTAAAGGAAAGAAAAGATTGGGACAGTGCCTTTGGGGGAAGTGAGGTAAAGGGAATTTTATTTTTTAGGAAGAAAGAAATAACAGCATGTTTATATGTTGATGAGAAGGATTAAGTTGAGAAGTAAGATTAATGCTGGTAGAGAGAGGAAAGACGTTTTGGAATAATGAGATCTATAACTTATGTGGAGGGGTAGCCTTTGCTAGGAGCATGGACAATTCATCCATAGTGCCAGGAGTGACAGAGCACAGGTCAGTTAGAGTTTGTGGTACTAGAAGCTTGTGGAAGTTCTCTTGTGATTGCTTCTATTTTCTCAAAAAATAGAAGCAAAGTCATCCACTGAGAGCAAGGAGGATGGAGTTTTGAGATGGTAGGAGAAGATAAGAATTAGTGTCTAGGAGAGTGGAAGTGTGAATGGACTCGGGAACAATTGATAACCTGGCAGCATTGACTTCCCATGTGAAGCTTGTGGCCATGAATTTAAAGTGCATAAGAGTCATAATAGGTGGCTGTGACTTTTCTCTAGTTACTTTCAGTTGCTTTGGGGGGGAAGAGTTAGGTTTTACCAGGTTTGCAGTTTTACCACGGAAGGACTATGATGTGGGAAAGAGGCAAGGGATTTGAGGGTTGTAATCGTAGACTTTAAGAAAAATTAAGGGGGCAACTGGGTGGCTCAGGTGGTTAAGCATCTGACTTCTGCTCAGGTCATGATCTCATGGTTCATGGGTTTGAGCCCCATGTCAGGCTCTGTTCTGACAGCTCGGAGCCTGCTTTTGGAGCCTGGAGCCTGTTTCAGATTCTGTGTCTCCTCTCTCTGCCCCTACCCTGCTCGCACTCTGTCTCTCTCTTTCTCAAAAATAAACATTTAAAAACTTTTTAAAAATTAAAAATATATAAAAATATAAATTAAGAGGAAGGAGCAGCCATTAAGGAGCTGGAGGGAGCAAGCCTTATGGAAAGATAGGAGTTAATGGTTAGAGAGTGGTGTGGGAAAATTGAGATTAGGAAGGGGGTGCAGCTATTGTAATGATAAGGTCTGAGACGTGACCATGAGAGTAAGTAAGGTAGAGGCCAAGATCACTGAAAAGGAGGAGGTCAATGAATGATATTTTGGGTATTGAAGGGTCATCGACCTGAGTTTTATATAGTCTCATTGGGTCAAATTGTTTATACTCAAAGATGACTTAGTTAGAAATCCAACTCCTCCTTTACTGCTCAGCTCTATACCTCAGTTTTGTTATCTGAAAAATGGAGATATTCATAGTTTCTACTTCCTAGGGTTGTTGTGAGGACTGAATGGATTAATGCACACAAAATACTTAGCATAGTACCTGACATATGGTGAGTGCACAATAAGCTTTTATTTTTACTTGTATATTTGTGACTAATCTATAACTCTAGCTCAGACTTTTCTTCATACAGATTCATATATGCTCCTTTACAACAAAGTCCTTGAAAACGTTTCTGAAAATCCCTTTTCTGCACTTTCTCACCTCCTTTTTTCTTTCTCACCCTCTACACTAAGTCTCCCACCCCAAATGCTTTTGTTTTGTTTTTGAGAGAGAGAGAGAGAGAGAGGGTGCAAGTGTGCGAGGGGCAGAGAGACGGGGAGAGAATTCCACAAGGGGCTGAGAGAGAGAGAGAAGCAGGGCTCACCTGAAGCGGGGCTCACCCAAGTGGGACTTGGGCTCACCAGATGCAGGGCTCAAACTCACTTAAAGTTGGGCTGTAACTCACGAACCGTGAGATCATGACCCTAGCCCTCAAGTCTGATGCTTAACTGACTGAGCTACCCAGGCGCCCCTATTGGATTTTTTTTTTTTTAAGATTTTATTTTAAAGTAGTTTCACACCCAACGTGGGGCTTGCACTCATAACCCTGAGATCAAGAGTTGCATGCTCTACCTTCTGGGCCAGGCACCCCTCAACTGTTTTTGAAAAGTCACCAACGCCCTTGATCTTGCCAAATCTTGGTTCGTTTTCAGTCTTCATCTTACAATCTTTGACATGTTTTTGATCAGTTTTTCTTCCTAAATCCTTATAAAGATTTGGTTTCCAGGGCATTTCATTCTCTTGGGCTTTCATCCTACCTGTTACCCATTCTTCATCTTCTTTGCTGGATTTTCCTCCTCTTCCTGACCTCTAAAGGTTGGCACATTTTGGGGCTAAGTTTTCTTTTCTATCTGCACTTATACCCAAAATGCTCTGACTAGTCCCACAGTTTCAAAAAGCATTTGTATGCTAATGCATCCAAACTTCTATCTCTGTGATCTTCTCTTATAGCCAGCTCCTCCTGAACAACTGTATTTGGAGGTACAATAGGCATATCATACTTAACTGTCCAAAACAGAACTCTTGATTTCCACTCCAACCAAACCCGTTTCCCCAATCCAGTTGATGGAATCACCATTTAGTAGTTTGTTCAGGCCTTAGAATCATCTTTCACCTGTCTTTTTCTTACCCTTTGCAATCATTTAGCAAACCTGGTTGGCTCTAATTTCAGATTACATGTGGAATTTGGTCATTCTCCCCACCTTTACTGCTTTCATCTGAGTCCAGCCCACCAGTGTCCTTCTGTATTGTGTGTCTGCTTTCATTCTTGCCCCGCTAACATCTCCATCCAGAGGCCAGGAGGCCTTTTAAGAAATGTAGATCTGTTTGTTATTCCAAATAATCTAAAACGCAAATGTTACCTTGGCACTCCCTGTTTGTAAAGCTTTAGAGTCTCCCTATATCCCTGAAGGTGGTGTTTTTTGTCTTTACCGCTAGGCAATAAGCTGTGTGGGCCAAATAATATCTGGCATTTCTTGAATTAGAATGCATTGATTTGTTGAAACATTCTGGAGTCATTACAAATTGTCTATTTGATGTAGTAACATGGGATTAATCCTGACGAAATAAGCAGCTCCTACCATTACTTTTACACTATGATGTCTGAATAAATTACGTGTGTTATGTGTGCACATGATTACAGCGTGGAAGTGGATAAGAAAAAATGAAAACAAATGTCACAATCATGGAGTTATGTGATTATTTCATCTAAACATTGAGTTCAATCATGTTATAATTAAAAAAAACCCAACAAACCCAAACCTTTTTCTTTCTTTCTTTTTTTTGAAAAGAAATGTCCCGCTCTCCAGTCTGCGGTCACGTCCCTCCACAGTCCCCTCCCCCGCAGCATAAGTTAGCCTTGGGCCCTCCGGGCCACCGTCCACAGGCTGGGTCAGCCCAACGCTTGCTCAAGACGCGAGGAGCCGCTCCCTCGGCTGTCTACGCTCCCTCCTCCCGACTTCCTCCCTCCAGGCCCCGCCCCGCGCCGGTGCGCATGCGCACAGACGAACACGTGGCTGCCGCGGAGCCAGGGCAGCAATGGCGGCGGGCGGCCGTGGTGTTGCAGACCCCCTGTCCCCGGCAGGGGTTCCTTGCGCCTTCTCCCCGCTGAACCAGGCCTACTTCGCTTTGGCGTCTGCCGACGGTCAGTTGCGAGTGTGGGAGACAGCCAACAATAGGCTGCACCAAGAGTACGTGCCTTCCGCGCACCTCAGCGGTACCTGCACCTGCCTGGCCTGGGCGCCAGCGCGGCTGCAGGCCAAGGTAAAGCAGGCGGGACGGCGGGGGGCGGGCGTCCGCCCGGGCTCGGCCTAGGTGCACCCTCGGCCCCACGGCGCGTGGCTCGGCAGCTCGCGCGGCCCTGCGAGGCCCGGGGCGAGGAGGCACAGAGCGTGGCGGCGGCGGCGGCGCGGACTCCATCCACTTCGCCAGTCCCGTGTGCGGCCTGTCCGCAGGGTAGCGAAAGAGGGCGCGGCTGGATCCGATGGGCCGTTGACTGGAGTCCCACCGACTGACTCCATGCGGTCTGTGCCCCGCGCCCCGCTGTCGTCGGGGCCGCCATGTTCGCATAGGCCCCCGGTCCCCCAGGGCGGCTTGCTTCTGCCAAGCCTCTCGCATCAACATGTGCTCTTCAGTGTCTTGGCTTTTGACAGAGTCCCTCCTTGGGACTGTACTGTTCTTTTCCGATTCCTCTAGTTCATCGGCTTTGCCTTAGGCGATTGGAATGAGTGAGTCTGTTTCCTTGCTTCCGGACACCCCCCCTTCCCCCCCCAACCCTTGGGTGCAGCTCACCACGTGTTCTGTTCCACGTCCAGTGTGTGGGACTCTCACTCTTGAAACTCTTGACTTTCCCAGGTTTGTTTCCATTCTCAGTATTTTGAAACTATACGCTTTTTTATTTTTAACATCTCAATTCCCCTTTATACACGCTTTTAAAACCAAGTCTGAAGTCTGCTATAGGATGTGGAGATAAAGTGAAGTGGCCGGTTTAATTTAATGAATGTCAGTCCAGGTGAAGTTTTTTTAGATGGGACACTGCCGAGTTAGGGAAGGCTTTTCACTGTTAGGGCCCCATCTCAGGTAAGATGTCACTCACTGTTTAGTCACTAGACTACGTCTGCTCTAACTCACATGCACGTGGGTACTACAGGTATAGAGTAGTCAAACGGAATCATTCTAATGTGATTTGGAAGCCTCAGGTATCGTGTTTAGCTGACACTATGGGTAAAACTTCAAAAGCTAGTATTTAAGACAGAGTTTTAACTCCATCTGACTACCGTGGGGGAGCTTTCTGCTAAATGTTTAGGTTGAAAGTAGGGGTACATCTAACTATGCTTTGGATGAGTATATTTAGGTATTTTTCAGATCTTAAGGTAGCTTTTCATAGTTTCTAGATGAAGTGACTTTAGTTGATTATTAAAAGAAACCTTTTTGGGGCTCTTAAGGTGAACTCAGACTCTTAAAAAAAATCATAGGCGTCATTGTTAAAGTTAGAGCAGTCTGCATAATTTTCCTTTTCAAAATTATTTTCTATGTTTCTATCTTAACAGTCCTATAAAGAGATGACAATATTGATGCTGAGGGAAAATCTGGAACAATGATTGGATGCATGGATCCAAGCTCTACTGCTTACATTTAATCTAGGTTTGGCTTCATAGTAATTCAGTAGTTTTTATACCTCTGATTCATCATTGGTAAAACAGGGGTGATAATACCCACCTCATAGAATGGTTGTGAAGGTGAACATGTTTAAGAACACCTAAGTATTTAGAATAATGTAAGTGCTACAACCACTGGTCATTATTGATATCTCATGTTTGTATGGTTAGTCCTGGCAGGGAAAGATTAACTTTTTGTCTTGTGAAGAAGAAACTGAGGCTCTGGAAAATTAAGCAACTTGCAAAAAACCAAAAACAGAAATAGAACTCAGGTATTTAGGGCTTAGTTCTCCATTATCTACAACAAATAGTTAATATTAGGTTGGCAGAAGTTTGTTGCCTGCCCCCATCCCTCTTTGCCTCACCCCCCCCTTTGATTTTCTGTTGACTTAAGTCACATTCTGTGCCTCAGGATTAAAACTTTGGCCTAGTTACAAATTTCCTGTTGAAAGTCATAGTTTTAGGTTATGTATATCAGTCTGATATAGAAAAATATCTGAATTTGGTTTCATACCCAGGACTCAACTCAAATTTGGCTTTTGTCACATTGAGCAAGTCACTAGTTTGGAAGGCTTAATTGAAAAATGAGAGTTTGGCTACTTAAAAGTTTTTGTAGGCTTCAGTATCCTTTTATCTGTATGCTCTTGTTTTAGCCACATAACTTTGTGAAATGTTTTGAAATAAGATTTTTAAGAACAGAATCAGAACTAAGAAAATTCAAGTGACTTCACCGAAGCTTTAATAACCAAAGAAGAGATTGTGGCCACTAGAGTTGAGGTACTCTGACTCCTTGTCCGCTTTTCTCATGCGGTAACCCTAGATCTTGAGTCACAGAATTGAGAACTTGGAGGAATGTAGAGACATCCAGTCTTTGTCATATTGGAGATGTATCCTTCTAGAACATCAATTTTACTGAAGATGAGAGGGGAGAAGCAGTTTTCTTGAATGCGCACACATGTTTTGGGGTAAAATAAAGTCACATAATTTTTTAAAGCTAGAAAATGATTAGTGATTTATAGCACCTGCTTCAGTCTCTGCTCCCAGGCCCCTGGGTTATGATCTTTGTCACTTAAGTTTTAAGATGTTCTCATCTTATTAAACCCTTCCATTTCCCATCTTTGAGGATTAGAGTATGAGGCTTGAAATGGATGTTATTCTGAAGCCAGTGTTCCCAGCATGTTAACGTTTTTGGAACTCAAACCTGAAGTGGAGATTATGCCACACACACACCTTTCAGAGTCTTCAGAGAATTATATGACTGCTGTAGTAAGTGCTCAGTAAATGTTAATTGTTATTGAATGCTTCAGTTAGCATTCTCTATGGGCTCATTTTACTATTTACTGCTAACATTCCTCAGTGTAAATCATTTTGTAATGGTATCTTGTATCTGGTTCAGTGATTGGCAATTTGCCACCCAAAGACAAAGTTTGGTGACATTACTACTGAGTGGAGAAAAATGAGTTGGTGCTGGGTTGCTTGGGTTACAAGAATTAAAGCAGTACTTCGTAAATGTTTAGAAAAATCGGATTGCTGTTTCTTGTTCTTGGTCACAGAATGATTCTAATACTTCACATGCCACAGTAGTGTTTGGAGGGTTTTTGTACATGTTATATAGCTGAGCATTTCATTTGGTTGATGGGGCCTGGGGGAAGAGGACCTCTAATGAGGATAAGCAAAGTGCAAGAAGACAGACTGATGGACTATCGACAGATGGCTGTGTTTACAGCTCCTCAGGTGTATGTGTGTAAACTGAGGCGGAGATGTTATGCCAAAGCCACGGAGGAAGTGGCTGAGCCACCTAGTAACTGACCCTGCTATTTCATTGCCCCCTTAAATCTCTCAAACTTCTCTACTTTTCCTTCCCTAGCTGATGTACAGCTCTGAAGAAACAGACCTTGTCGACTGTTAGCTACCACAGGAAATGTGTTTATGCTCCTTTGCTGTCACTGCAGTTAAAATGGTCTCACGCAGCTTAGTACTTGTTGAACGAAACACATGGATTTCAGCTGTGAGACAGGGCAAGCACAGTAGCATTAAGAATGTTTTTAGCAAGAATCTGAGCTGAGTATTCCCATTCTCATCCCTTGGAGATGTAGTACAATCTGGTTGTGTTCCTGCATGATGCTCTATCTTAGGGTCTCTCCAGTATTTGAACTTGAAAACAAGGTAAAGTTTGCAGATTAGATTCCTGTTGACAGGAATAGAAGTTCCTGTGTATTAGAATTTAAGTGTTTTTGATATAAAGACTATATGTAATTATATGTAAAATGCACACATTTTGTTCACTGTTATCTATGAAACTTAAACATTTGCCAGAGAAATGATGGTAAGATAGGCCAAGAAAAGGCGTAGGAGACTAATTGCAGAATGAAACTTGAAACTTCGGCATAATTTTTGGTGTCTGGAGGTCAGAATTTTTCAAAAATAGTTTTGATCCATTAGTGGATTGTGAGACAGATTAGTGGGTTGTGATAGTGTTAAATGAAATAGACCATCAGAGTGTGTTTTGCTTGGGAAAGGATATGGTTTTTGTGGAACTTGTTTCGCTTATATATATGTATTTTTATGAGTGTGTGTACTGGCTGTCCATGTAAACTCTTCTTACTCTGGGATCTCAGTCTAAAAAGTCATTGCTTTATTGGTCAAATTCAGACTTCTCATCAAGGGATGTGCTTTTTTCCTCTGTTTTTCACATCTGCCCTGTCTTGATTTTGTAAATCCTGCACATATGTTGGTGACACTCTCACCCAGCCTTTTGATTGCCTTTTGGATCAAATGTTGATAAACTTTTTCAGATTGGTGCTGCTCTTTATTGTTTAGCTCAGTCAGACTTTCAACATTGAAAAAGACTGTAAGAAATCACATTTTTTTTCGTCTTCACTCCTGGTACCCCCAGGAACTCCCAATTTTCCAATCACAAATATGAATTAAAGTTTTAGCCTACCCTTTTCATTACTTTATATAATTATATGTAAATAATGAGTGTGCACATGACATTGTGTTAGGCACTTTAGAGGAAGTAAAACTGAGTATGACTGAGACATCAGGGAAGAAATGGACAATTCAGATATGCAGTGTCTGTAATGCAGAGCACAGTATGATGTGTGCCTTAAGGGAAAGAAGAGATTTTTGTGGAGAGGTGAGAGTTGAGGTGGACCTTGAAGCATGGATAGATTTTTAACCAGGTAAAAATTGAGGTGAGCAGGAAAAGACCCCTCCAGGTTCAGGGAAAAGCAGAAGCAAAAGGGGAAAGTGTTAGTGATTGGTGTAATGTAAAGATGGAATTAGAAATAAGGTTGGAAAGGGTGGGTTGGAGGCAAATTGCAGATACTTTTGAATACAAGTTGTTTATATTGATTTACTGTTCTCTGGGGAATCATTGAAGTTTTTGATCACAGGAGCAACAGGTTCAGAAAGAAAATGCTGACAAAGGTCTATCATAATCCATAAATATTAGCTTTAAATTCTTGGGTTCAGAAATATTTGGTAATGGGGTAGTATTTAAAATAGTAGATTTCACTAAAATGCACATTGCTTACATAAGCTTATCTGGTTGACTTGTTCAGACATGCTCATCCTGCTAACTTGGAAGTGATTTTTAAAAAGATCGTCCAACTCAGAGAAAATATGCATGAGTCAGTAGTTCTTTGAGATGTGTTACTTGTGTTATTATTTAGGTTTAGACCAGTAATCCTCAAAATTGGGCATAGGTTCTGTGGATGCTCCTCCACTTGTCTCTGCTTGCTTCTCCCCAAAATACAGATTTTGTTGATGGGGAAATTAGGGCTTTGAATATGTTAATGTTTAATTTCTAAAATTTCTTTGTGCTTTTTAGTGCAAATTCGTATCTCCAAAAACACATATACATATTTGGACCAGCATATGTTTCACACATTAGAAACCTCAGTGTGGATAATTTTGATTTGATTTGGGAAAACCAAGAGTTGGAGAAATAAGTTCTAGAATCTTTCAGAGAAGAGTTTTCTGATGAGGTGTAGTAGGAGGTTGGTATACTTTCCCCCACTGCCCTTGCCTGAAATAGGTGTTTGTGTTTATAACCTTGTGCAGAGACCACATCTGCCTTGCGGGATCACTCAGACTTGGCTTTAGACATTTGTTTAACTGAAGGTGGGACATAGGACATTGCTTGTGCTAAGGTTTCAGTGTTTTAAGCAAATTAAATTACTGATAAGACCATCAGACTTTTATAGTTTGGCTTTTAATTGTAACTTCTCTTTGGGGTTTATTAACGTAGATACATTTCCTCAGGACTTGCAAAATGTGTATTTTTTTCTATATATAAAAAGTTTATTTTTTGTTAAATCTTTTTACTTTTTGTGACCTAAGTGTTCAAATGAATAAAATTCTTCAAATGTAACAGCCCCATAAGAAAACTCAAAAAAATGGAAAATGCTGTATAAATCTCCTCCTTGATATTTTTTATGTATTTGTAACATCATAGTTTATGTTGGTGGCTTTTGGGGCAAATTTTCTGTTGTTTTTGCTCTAGAGCAAAGATCTTGCACTATTGAGAATATGTTCTTTTTCCAGGGTTAGTGGTTTATATTAAAACAATGTTTTATATTAAAAGAATGGCTTTCTCAGCACTTTATGCTAAAGTACAGGCTGGCAAGCTTTAATTTAAAAAAACATATGGAAGAGAAGTTCTGAAATGGTACATTTTCAGCATTATAAATATACTTTGATGTGATGCGATCATTGATTGTTTTTGGCATATGGGAGCTGTTAGTATTATTTTTGAAGTAAATCAAAGAAGTCTTGTGGCATTAGACATTAGATTGAAACTTGTGCCTCTTAAGTCATTAGGATCACCAAGACTGCATGGAACTTTTCTGACTAACCCTAATTCTCACACACTAGAGCAATTCTAGTGTGAGCTATTAGTTACAATGATTTTTTTTTTTTTTTTGACTGAAACCGAAATAAATGTGTGTTTATAAAAACATTAGAGTCCCCTCCTGGGAATGAAGGTAGAACACAAAGGAAAGATGAGAGGAAAAGGGAAAGTGTTGGTTGCTTGGGTCTATAATCTCTGCTTGGGAGTGGAGGCTTGGACCTATCAGGAGTGGTTCATTTCTGAGAAGTGGAAGCAGCAGTGAGGCTGCATGGATCTTTTAAGAGAATACCAAGAGCATACCCTGTTGTCTTTACTCCCTCCCTTCCAGAGAGGTAGGAGGCAGGGACTGAGACTTACAAGCTCTTCTTTTCATTGGAGTAGTTTTTTTTCTTTTTCCCTAAATAGTGAGAAAGAAAGCATTTGAGAGTGAATTCCCCCACCCCTGTCTTTAAAGTGTCTTTTGGTAGCAGTCATTTCATTTGTTGTCTAGTGGGCATTTGCATTTATGCATTAATGATGTCTTGTATTGAAATACATAATTGTTTTTTCTTTTTTTCTTCCCCCTCCCCCAGGAAAGTCCCCAGAGGAAAAAAAGGAAATCAGAAGCTATAGGACCGAGTAACCAGATTGACTTGTTGGCTCTTGGTACAGCAGTTGGTAGTATTTTATTATACAGTACAGTAAAAGGAGAATTACACAGTAAATTGATAGTAAGTATAGATATTTGTATGTGCACAGACATATATTGTATATAAAATATGGTGGGGAAATTATTAGAGATTTATTAAAAACAACAGTTCAGGATAATGCTATAGGATCTGTACTATAGGCACATATTTCTGCCCCCACATTTAAAATTGTGTATAGTGATATTTGCTAATAGCTGTGACAGGTAACGTAATCTTCATGATATGTCAGAATACGAAGAACTTTTGATGAGGTTTAAAATAGAGGTAATAAGTTCAAGGTATCACAAACAGTGACTGCAGGAAAGAGCTCACCACTTCCAGGGCCAGAGAACAAAGGAGGCAGTGGGATTATTGCTGCAACTCAGACCTTTAAGGAACAGGTATTGCTTTTTATGCTGCTGTCTCTTGAGGAGGAGTGGCCCCATGGACTTGAGGTCCAGACCTCTGAGGACAGAGCTCTAGCTGACTACTAGTGTCTCTGAAAGGAGGGGAGGAGACTATTCCAGGGGTTGGAAAAATTGCATATTGGGTTCAGCTGCTGCTAGAAGCATTGCCTTGTTGGGGTAAAGATAGTCTGGGCTGATACACACTAGAAGACAGGAAGGAACAGGTCCCTTGTTCTTCCTCCAGCCTTGTCTCCCTCTAGCACCCCTTATTGGTGGAGCCTACTGGCCGTACAGCTGGCAAAGCAAGAATGTGGTTTGGAGTCCTAGCCCCAGTACCACAGAGCAAATATATACTACAGGACAGTGATTTAACTTACAATGATTTGTTTCAGACATTATCTACTACATTATGTTTTTGGTGTTTGCTGAACTTTTCTCTTTCTTTAGGAATGCTTTCTGTATATGTGAATCAAGCAGTGTTTTTTCTTTTTTTAATCTAAGTTTTTTTTCTAAAGTTTAATTATTTTGAGAGAGTATGAGAGTGTGTGTGCATGTGGGGGAGGGGCAGAGACCGAGGGAGAGAGAATCCCAAGCAGGCTCCCTGCTGTTAGTCCAGAACCTGACTTGAGCTTCATGAACCTGAGCTGATATCAACAGTTGGATGTTTAACGGACTTAGCCACCCAGACACCCCTGTTTTTTCTTTTCTTTTATTTTAGTTTTTTTTTAAGAGAGAGAGAGAGAAAGCGAATGAGAATCTCTTAACCAGGCTTCACGCTGAGCATGGAGCCCAACGAGGGTCTTGAACTCATGACCATGAATGATCATGACCTGAGCTGAAATCAAGAGTTGGACGCTTAACAGACTGAGCCACCCAGGCACCCTCCTGTTTTCTCTTTTTAAAAATTTTTTTAATGTTTATTTATTTTTGAGAGAGAGAGAGAGAGAGAGAGAGAGAGAGAGACAACATGATCAGAGAGAGAGGGAGACACAGAATCTGAGGCAGGCTCCAGGCTTTGAGCTGTCAGCACAGAGCCTGACGTGGGGCTCAACCCACAAACTGAGATCATGACCTGAGCCGAAGTCAGATGCTTAACCAACTGAGCTACTCCGGCGGCCCTCCTGTTTTCTCTTTTAAGTAACATGCTCCATACATAATTTGGGACTACATTACGTCGAAAAGAGAAAAAAAAATTACTCTTATATCTACCACTGAGAGAGATTTAATAGATTGTGCATTTCTTTGTGTACATGTTTAAGAAATACAGTTCTTACTTATTTCGTATCCTGATATTTTCCATTAAATTACAACATGAGCAGGGCTTAGTCGGTTAAGTATCTGACTTCAGCTCAGGTTAATGGTCTCACAGTTCCTGAGTTCCAGTCCTGCATTGGGCTCTTCAATGACAGCTCAGAGCCTGGAGCCTGCTTTAGATTCTGTGTCTCCCTCTCTCTCTGCCCCTCCCCTGCTTGTCCTCTCTTCTCTCAAAAAAATTAATGAACATTAAAAAATTTTAAATCCATTACAACATTTTCGTATTTTTCAAGAACTAGTTATAAACATTTTCAGTGACTGCCTGAAATCCCACTAAATTGGATAGTCCCTTGGCAGTTTAGCTATTACTGTTAAGGTGGCTTCTAATTTTTTGTTGTTACACATTTTTTTATCTGTTTACATGGATTCCATTCCCAAAATTACCTGTAAGTAATGAGTCAGAGTGTTTTAATGTTAAGGCATTTTAGGCATAGTATACAAATACTTTTCTAGAAACATTCTTCTAATTTTACTTATGTCAGCAATGAAAAGACTGTACCTGTATTCCAGTAGCATTATTTCCACCATTGAATATTCCCATTAAAACAGCAATAACATTGGGCCACCTGGGGCGGCTCAGTTAAGTGTCTCACTTGTGGTTTCAGCTTAGGTTATGATCTCATGGTTTCGTGAGTTTAGACCCCACATCTGGGCTCTGCACTGGCAGCATGGAGCCTGCTTGAGATCCTCTCTCACCCTGTCTCTCTACCCCTCCCCAACTTGTGCTGTCTCTCTCAAAATAAATGCTTAAAAAATTAAAAAAAAAAACCAGCAATAACATTAACAGAAACCCAGCTGATTTGATAGATAAAACATTTTGTCTGATTTTAAGTCTGCATTTAAAAGTATGTTACTTATTTTCATATTAAAGATTATAAAAACACAACTGTAAAACAAATTATTTAGAGGTATAATTAGTAAGAAGGGAATCTCCTTTATTTCCTCCCTCCTCTCCAAGTCAAGTGTGATCTTCGTGTAGGCTTTTACCCCACTGTAGTTGGGAGCCCATCCTTTGATTTTATCAGTCTTGTGATGAGCAGGTACCTAGCCATCTGTACAGTGTGATAGTTGCTTTACTTAGTTACTGTGGTTGTGGACATAATGCTGATGGAGCCTAGAACTCCTTTTTAGATCATTTTGGTATTTCATGGGATTATACATAAATCTTTTTTTTAAAACTTTATTTTTCAGAGAGAGAGAGTGTCTGCGTGTGTAGTGGAGGGAGGGGCAGAGAGAGAGGGAGACAGAGAATCCCAAGCAGGCTCCATGCTATCAGTGCAGAGCCTGATGGCAGGGCTCGATCCCATGAACCGTGAGATCATGACCTGAGCCAAAATCAAGAGTCAGAAGTTAAACTGACCCAGTCACCCAGGAGCCTCTATACATAAATCTTTAATAGGGAATGAGTTTATTAAATAGTAACCAAGGAGGTCAGAGTAAAGAGTGTTGGGATGATATGGTGAAATAGAAAGGGATCAGGCTTTGGACCTAGTCTGTCCTGAGGTTGAATCCTTCTAGTTATGTGGTCATGGATAAGTAGTTTGTCTTCTCATTTCTTAAATGGGTATTCTGTAACCTATCTTGCATGCTTTTATTGGGATTTAGATGTAATAGTATATGGTATTGGCCTAGTATATTGGCCTAGTGCAGTGCCTGGCATATAATTGGTATTGTGTAAATGTTTATTGACTATGTAAGTGAATGAACAAATGTACAGTTGCTAGATTGTTTTTCAAAAGGGCATACTAGCTCCTATCAATGTATGATAGTGCTATTTTTTTCTGCAACCTTACCACTATGGGTATTACAATGCTAATAAGCAAATTGCTAGATGGACAGACTGAAAATGTTACTTTGTTTTGCTTTATATCTCTTGGATTACTACTTTTGAAAATTTTATTTTCTTTAAAAAAATTTTTTTGATGTTTATTTATTTTGAGGGAGAGAGAGAACAAGCGGGGGATAGGCAGAGAGAAGGAGAGACAATCCCAAGCAGGCTCCGTTCATCAGCACAGAGCCCAAAGTGGCGCTTGAACTCATGAAATGTGATATCATGACCTGAGACGAGATCAAGAGTCAGACACTTAACTGAGTGCACCACCCAGGTGTCCCTGAAAATTTTATTTTCTTACTAAATTCTTTCAGTGGAATTTATCTGTGCATGTTTTTTTATTCAGTTCTTTGTGTATGTGTCTATGATATAGGATCCTATGATACAGGATTTAGTTCTTTGAGTGGATAGCTCATATTAGCGAAAGGAAGTATCTGAACTTAACATTTATTTATTTAAAGTTTATTTATTTTGAGAGAGAAGGTTTGTGTGCATGAGCAGGGGAAGGGCAGAAAGAGAAGGAGAGAATCCCAAGCAGGCTCTGTGCTGTCAGCATGGAGCCTGTGGAGCCTGATGTGGGGCTCGATCCCACAAACTGTGAGATCATGACCTGAGTCAAAATCAAGAGTCAGCCACTTAACCGACTAGGCCACCCAGATGCCTTTGAACTTAACATTTAAAACTATTTTTCTTTCGAGGTAGGAAGAATCTATGTAATAGATGTAGTGATTTTGAGTTTTATCCTTAACTTACATATGTACGTGATGTTGATTCATGTATTCGTTTAATTGATGTGAATTCAAGTAGAGTGAAAGTCACAATTGCTTAGTGTAGATGATTTCTCACCTTATTCTGCTGAATAAGTTTGTCCCAGAATGTGTGTGAGGTGGGTGGGGGAGTTGAACTTGCTCTTCCCCAGTTGATATGTCCATTCCTGTGTGCCTCTAAGTGAATGAGCATCTTGCTATGCTGAGTATGTTAAAGTCTTGTTCGTATCGTATTTTCCTTAACACAAGGAGATATTTCGTGTTTACTTGAAGAAACAGTGATTTCTTTATTGAGAGATGGTTTTGATAGTTTTTAAAAAAGGGATTTTCAAGGATAGTTTTGATTAGATGTGGTTTTTACCTGAAGTACTGACTTTAAACTCCAAGATTTGACTTTACTGGTTCACTCAAGTGTCACAAACTTTCTGCCACTGTGCATGAAGTATTTTATCTTGCCTTAGTGCTGGCATTCTTGTGAAAAGCAAGTGGCATTTAGGACTAGCATTCTTTGACTTATGATGTGGAAGTATGTAAAAACATAGAAGGGAAGCAGAGAAGGGAAAATTAACATTTGATGTATTTATAGCTGATTTATCTCATTTTTGATGTTGGAAATGGATAGATGCAGGGTAGGGTGTTTTTGGTTAGGTTAACGCCTGTCTTTTTTGTTAACTCTTTGTAATGATTTCAGGGTGTAATTATGTTCTATAAGATGAGTTTCTTCTTTTAACTTTTTTTTTTGACCTTTAGAGTGGTGGACATGACAACAAGGTCAATTGCATACAGTGGCATCAAGACAATGGCTGTTTATATAGTTGTTCAGATGATAAACACATTGTGGAATGGAATACACAGACATGCAAAGTAAAGTGGTGAGTAACATTGATGGTTCTATGGTATTGGAGGGGTAACTTGGTTACTGTTGGAAATTCATTAGAGTTTGATAAATCAAGACTATTCTTGGCTGTAGGTAAAGTCTGATATTGGACACAGGGAATGTAGATACTAATGAGGGTATAGACTTTTCAAGGAACTTTAAATCAAATCAGGCATGCAAGATTTTAGTACATAAACATTAAATAAATGATGCAAGAGTCAAATAACTGCACAAGAGAAAACATAAGGTAGCAAGTAATTACTGGTCAAATGAGGTGGATAGTGTTGGCAAGGCCTGGTGGAAGAGAAGGGATTTCAGTTGGGCGTTCTGGGAGAGGTATTATTTGGATAGAAGAGGATGGGGGAAGGAAGGTGGGGAAATGGCAAGACCAAAGTCTGGGGAAAAAGGAAGTGAAAGATTGGAAGATTTATGTACTAGGGAATAATGACTGGTAGAGGATATGGGCCAAAGTGTATTAAGAATCTGGCCTTAACTGTCATAGATAAAAAATCTCAACCAACTCTTCCAGTTCAAGCATGTAATCCTGTGATAGGCTTTATAGTAAGTGTTCAGTAAGTGTTGAATTAGTTCAACTTGTGTAGATAAGGACCCTAAGAAGGATAATGGTGCCTGTGGTCTTATAACTAATAAATGGCAGGGAAGGAGTTCATATCCTGCTGTCTTGAATTCTGGTACAGTGCTTTTCTACTATATTAAAACTACTTAGAGGTTTGGATTCTATGTCGTAAGCAGGAGAGAGCCACTGAAGGTCATGTCTTGGGAATAAAGTCACCAAGATAATGCTTTAGGAAAAGGTGATCTGCCAGCACTGTCTAGAGTATATGGAAAGGAGCAGGTTCAAAGGCAGAGAAGCCAGATTCTAGGTGGTTGTGGTAGTTTAAATGTAGGATGGTAAGAGTGGAAAGTGAGAATGAAGAAGATAGCAACTAAGTACATTTGGGGAGCCTGAAAAGGGGAATTAAATGACAAAAGTTAAATGTAACCATTTTCAGTTTTGTGAACTTACTAGACAAGTGGTGTGGCACAGTTCATAGAAATTATAGCCAGAAGAGGGAAATGGATGTTGAGTTTTAAACAAGTCTAATTTGAAATAATACATGAAAGTCAAGAGCCAGCAGATGGGGTTGTGAATAGAGGCTTAGAATTTGAATGAGGGTTTGGGGTGGGAGGTGCAGATGAATAGGTCATCTCCCTAGAGGTTCAGTAAGTTTTTGTCTCCATTTATCTGTTGCATCAGTTTCCCCACCGATGACTGTCAGAAACACCTGTGGAGATTCCCACCCACTGGGTCTGGGGTGGGGGCCACACAACTGTATTTTTAAAATGCTGCATGGGTGAAAGTTCACAACGTTAGGTGCTTCACGTAGGGACTAATGTTTAAGGCTCTGTTCAGTGCATTCTACACAGTATTGTATTTAACCACAGCACTGTGAGTGGGCTCTGTTCCTGTTTTACAGTTGAGAAATGGTTGGGTCAGAGCCTGAGCTCTCATGCACACTACTATCTCATAGGGTTGTGTTCCCAGCTCCATTCTTGGCATTCCTATGCTGCTGTCAGTGGATTGTGTACCATTTTAGGTACTATGTATTGACTTCTATGGAAGATGAGGATTTAGTTCTCACCCTCTCCATTCTCCCAACATCACAGTTTTTTTTGTTTTTTTTTTTTTTTAAGTTTATTTTTGAGAGAGCATGAGCCAGGGAGGGGCAGAGAGAGATGGAGACACAGAATCCCAAGCAGGCTCTAGGCTCTAGGCTCTGAACTGTCAGCACAGAGCCTGACGTGGGGCTTGAACTCACGAACTGTTAGATCATGACCTAAGCCTAATTTGGACGCTCAACTGACTGAGCTACCCAGGCGCCCCATCACAATTTTTTGATGAAGGGCTATTTGTTTGCATTATGACTGCTTAAATATTATTACAGATAAGCCTTGTACTCTACTAGGTTTATATTTTTTGGCACAAAACTCTGCTTTTCTTGGGGTTTATAATTTCCATGTTGTTCATTTGCTTAGTTTTGTATATACTTGTCGTTAGCTCGTTTTCACCCTCACAGTTGCATGTTATTTTGGAGCACATCAGTTATTCAGTTAATTATATTATATTTCTTGGAGGACTTCTCAGTCACCTTTCAAGGTCTGCTGAACAGTGAGGATCCTGGGATTTTCTTATATTTATCATCCTGAAAATTCTCTTGTCAAATGGAACTCTATTTCCTAGATCCCATTTTTCTCTTTGTTGGGTTACTCTCTTTTTTGTGAAACACATGAATTGGTGGCTTCATAAGAAAAGTGTGTTGATGGTAAATTTACTGAGATTTTGCTTGTCCACCAGCGCCTTTATTGTACCCTCACAGTTAATTATAGTTTGAAGATATGGAATTTTAGGTTGGAAGTAATTCTCCTTCAGGATTTTGAAGCATTGGTTCATTGGTTATTTTTCCTTCATTTTTGAGGAAAATTGCTCTTCATTTTTCTTTCTTCTTTTTTTTAGTGTTAATTTATTTTGAGAGAGTGAGTGTGAGCAGGGGAGGGGCAGAGAGAGAGACAGAAATCTCAAGCAGCCTCCCTGCCCTCAGTGCAAAACCCTGGGCTGGAGAGGGGAGTGGGGCTCTATCATGAACCGTGAGATCATCATGACCTGAGCCAAAATCAAGAGTTGATGCTTAACCAACTGAGCTACTCAGGCACTCCTTCATTTTTCTTGTAGCATGTATTTGATAATTTCATCTTCTCTGTTTTTTTGATCTTTCTCTAGTACAGTCTGTTGTAACTTAGATATTACATTTCCTGGACTGATCCTTTAGGTTTCTTTGTTCTCTCTTAGTTTCCCTTTTGTCTTTTTCTTCTGTTACCAGGGAGATTGCCTCAGTTTTACCTTCCAAATTTTCTATTGAAATTTTACATTTCTCTAACCATATTTTTAATTTCTGGGAGATTTTTTTTTTTGTTCTCTTAATGTTTCTTTTTTGTTGCATCATGCTGCTTTCATGGATATAATATTTTCTAACTCTCTGAAGATAATAATTACAGGATTTTAAAGTATTTTTCTTTTGTTCCTCTTGAGGAACATTTCCCTTGAGGATGTGTTGATTTTTGTTTGATTTCCCTCTTGAGGATGTGTTGATTTTTGTTTGATTTTTAGCTTCTGTCTTTTATGTTAGTTAAAGGCATTCTTGAAATGATGGGGGATCCTTGGCTGCCTGTTGCTATTTGAAAATGAAACATGAAGAAACTGATTGGAAGGCTTGTGTAGGTGGCAGCTCAATTGCTGGGCTTCATTTGTGGAGTGAGGGGGAAGCCTTTGAATGTCAGTATATGTGGGTTATTACCTTGGCACCGGTCACATTTCCTAGAGAGGAATCTTCTGATCTAGTGCTTTTCAAGCTCTGATGTGCACGTGAGTTACTTGTGCAGATAGAACTGATTTAGTAGGTCTAGGTCGGGTTTGGGAGTCCATTCTCAGTTCCCAGGTGATGCTGGTGTAGGAGGTTACACTTTGAGTTGCAGAGCTCTTAATGGAGGCTGGGGAGGGAGCTCAGCAGTGGTGTTAGCTCTTTGCTAGCATTTTCAGTGCCGAGTGAGGAGATAGATTCAGGGACACTTGTCAGGCTGGTGATCATGTCTTTTTTTTATATGTATATTAAGTGAATAGGGGTTGAATGATGAATATAAAATGTTGAAGCTGTGGGAATTGTTGAGAAATTATCAAAAATGTTAGCAACTGAAAAAAGGGTGAAGGAAAAAGTGTCCTGTATTATTGCTGCATTTCCTTGATTACTAGTGAGGGTGAGTGTTTTCATGTTTATTGACAATTTGTATTTCTTCTATGAATTGCCTGTTTATATCTTTTGTGTATTTTTGAGGTTTTTTTTTTTTTAATCTGATCTAGTTCTTAAATATAAAGAGCTGTTTATGTATTCTGAGTATTAATCTTTTTCCTGTAGTATATATATTTGATATTTTCTAGTTTTTTGGTTTTAAATTTATGACTTATTTTGTGGTACAGAAGTTTTACTTATTTAAATCAAGTTATTTTTACCATTATGATTTCTGGTTTGTAATTGCTTTGGAAGGCCTTTCCTAAAACAGGATTATAAAAACACTCTCCTGTGCACTTTTTAATACTTATTTTTAATCTGTTAGCTTTAGTTTAATTAGTCAAGTTTTTTGTGTGTGTAGTAGAAGAGAGGAATCTACTTTTGTTTTCCCAAATGAGTAGTTTGACATATTCCAATGTGATTGGCAGAGCAGTGTGTTTTCTTTTACTTTATAATTCATGTCTTTTGGTAAGAGGATTGCTACTGTTATTTCTTGATTTTATAAGTGAATAACCAAGCTCCTTGTTTATAAAAATATTAATGTGTGCAACAAAGTACAAAGACTCATGCCAATCATATTTCAGGTATTAGAAGGGGATCGTCTATACTTGACTTATTTTACTCTGTCAGATGGGAGTGCACCTATGTTGATTTGAGATAGAAATAACCTTTTTGGACTGTAGCTTGAGAAGTAATTTGTGCTGCTAAGTAAATTAAAGGCCAGGCTTCCACATAGTGTGGGAACCATGGTGGGGATAGGATGGACTTGTGGAGGTCCAGCCAGCCAGGTAGTTTCCTGGGCATTAACAAAATCCACCTCATACACAGGATACACAGCTACCCATTTTTGTATTAAATCTCTTACTCATCCATTTTCTGGTACCTCTTGAAAATCTTTGAGTAGGCTTTACCTTAGTGTTAGATTCAAGGTTAGTCACCTTACACAGGCTTTTAGGGAATAATTGCATGGAACCTTAAGTGGTATTTTTAATACCTTATTTGTTTCTTGTTACTTTTTTGCTCTGAATAAAGTTTTCTCCCCATTCATGGAGATGTTTCTGTTTCTCTTCACTTTACAGCAAATGGAAAGGTGACAACAGCAGCGTCAGTTCCCTGTGTATTAGCCCAGATGGAAAGATGTTGCTTTCAGCTGGTCGAACAATCAAACTATGGGTTTTGGAGACCAAAGAAATCTACAGAGTGAGTGAATCAAATTAGTTGTAAGCCTAACATTTGTCTAGAGTAAGTATGGAGAAGGGCAGAAAGTCTGAGCCATAGAATGTCATTTTGAGAGTACAGATTTGTTATTTTCAGGCATATCAAATAGTAGAATCAGAAGATGAAAGTTAGCTTCCAAATCCAGTGTGTTGATATTTAATAGGTTAGATGTGTCCGTTTCACATGCATTTGAGAAATGAATAGAACAAATAAGTAGAATTTGAATTAAAAATCTTTTACTCTGCTGTATAATGATATAGTAGGTTTGATTTCTTCCTTGCATCTTGTGTTTACTACATTTGCAGTATTTGACTATGGGGATATGTAGTATTATATTTTTGAGTGTGCTACGGGGTGTATATTTGGTGCTGTGATGATGCCTTAAAATTGTGGTTTCGACTCACTGAGAGTAAAATGAAGACCTACAATTCCTTGGCTGTGTCTGAGCACCCAGGCGCCCCTTAAACATGGATAGAATTAAGTGGGTCTTTAATGCAGGATGGAAAAAATAAAGATTGTGGGTAGGGCCATGGCAGTTATTAGGGCATGATGATTTTCAGATGGAGTTTTAATTATTTATTTTTTTTATTAAAATTTTTTTTAATGTTTATTTTTGAGAGAGAGAGAGAAAGAGTATGAGCAGGGCAGGGGCAGAGAGAGAGAGAGAGAGGGAGACACAGAATCTGAAGCAAGTTCCAGGCTCTGAGCTGTCAGCACAGAGCCTGACATGGGGCTCGAACCCATGAACCACAAGATCATGACCTGAGCTGAAGTCAGAGCCTTAACTGACTGAGCCACCCAGGCACCCCTCAGGTGGAGTTTTTGAAAGTGCATGGAATGTAGCACAAATAATCTCAGTTATTTAGAATTAAATTTAGCTGTTACCTTTAGTCTGGACTTCTGATTTCATATATGGATCATCTGTATTGTTTATGGTCCATAAGGACTCTTCACTTTTGTCACTGTTCTGTGTCCTCTCCTAAACGAGACTGAACTCTCTCTAGCACTTCACAGGACATGCAACGCCTGTTTCCTCACTCGTCTTCACTACTGTCAGACCTCCTAGTGAGAGCCAACCCTTTGATGGGGTCACAGGCCTTTATTTCCTGTCAGGAGCAGTGCATGACCGGCTACTTAACGTCTGGTATGTAGTCTCGGGCCTGGGAGGTAGCGTTGCCTTGAAGGAATCTGTCACAGCTTGTATGGGTAATATAAATGATGAATGTGAGACTTGCTTTATTGTATTTAACGTTAGATTTACTTTGACTTGTAATGAAGAATTGAGCCTGCCTAAAAAACAGACTTTATGAGAAAAATTTAAGAGCATTGTATCATAGTACCACATCTTGCTTGCCTAGAGGTAGAGGGGTCTGAATATTTTTGTGACCGGGCAAGTTATAAATAACCTTCTTAAAAAATTTTAGGATAATGTCTAATTTTCTTGAAAAAGGACCATTGGGTTAGTGCAGTAATGTCTATTTACTGATGTTTTACTGAGGACATTTAATTTCTTGGATATGTCTGAGAATGCCCAGTAGTGCCCCCCTTTTTTCTTCTTCCCTTTTTTGCAGTAATTGCTGTTACTATTTTTCCTTGGAACTACTATTTTTTTGAGATTTTATTTTATTTTTATTTTAGAGAGAGCACAAGTGAGGGAAAGAGAATCTTAAGCAGGCTCCATGCTCAATGCAGAGTCTGACTTGGGGTTTGATTTCATAACCCTGGGATCATGACCTGAGCTGAAATGAAGAGTCGGATGCTTAATTGACTGAGCCACCCAGGCGCCCCTTTAAAGTTTTATTTTTAAGTAGTCTCTACAACCAATGTGGGGCTTGAACTTAACCCTAAGACCAAGAGTTTCATGCTCTACCGACTGAGCCAGCCAAGCACCCCTGGAACTACTTTTAAAAGTAAAAATTAATTTGGTATTAAACGGCCATCAGAAAGTTTTTAAATTTAAGAAAATAAGGGTTTTCTTGGATTTTATGAGAACCGATGGTGAAGCTAACTTTTTTTAAACACCTGCTGTTCAGCTAAAATAAGTGGAGATTTAAACAAGTAGTTTCTCATCCTAGTAATCAGTTAGTTGAGCATGTTCTTGATCATACAAAGTTACTATGAATTTATACCAAATAACTCAGAAGTGGGAATCATCAAATACATAAACCTTGTGGTTGGGTGGCGAAAGGTTCATAAGATCTAATGTGGACTTCTGTTCACCTTCAAACCATCAAGTGAGCCATAGTCCTAATTATCCTTTCATAACCACATTGTGTTGGTTTTCTGTCCTGTGTCTGTTTTTTGAGGCATGCCTTCTGGGATAATTTAGTTTTATAACGTTTAACACTTACATAAGAAATTAGTAATGCCAGAAAGTTAAAATCTGCCACCAAATCCTCCTGACACTACTTGGATGTTCCAGTCTTAAAAATGCTTCACCTGTTTGGCTCCCTAGACCTAGTGGTCTCCAGCTACAAAATGCCTCCTTTTAAAAAAAAAAAAAATTTTTTTAATGTTTATTTTTGAGAGAGACAGAGTGTACATGGGGGAGGGGCAGAGAGAGAGAGAGGGAGACACAGAATCTGAAGTAGGCTCCAGGCTCCGAGCTCTCAGCACAGAGCCCAGTGCAGGGCTTGAACCCACAAGACGTGAGATCATGACCTGAGCCGAAGTTGGATGCTCAATTGACTGAGCCACCCAGATGCCCCTACAAAATTTCTTCTGTAAAAGAGAAATTGATTTCTGTTGTCTTAACATCCCCCAAATAGTATGTGTATGCCTGTGGGCTTCCTACTAACAGAGGAATAAACTTGAAAAATTAAAAACCCATATTAAAAGGCTGCCTCCAAAGACCACTTATGGAAAACTTTGTGTTTTGTAGGTAGAGGAAGCCTAAGGTTCCCTGATGATTACCTTTGAAAGACACATTTCTGTTAGGAAATAACATTTGAAGGCTTCTTGCTGCTGAATGAAAATGAAGCAAAAAAACACTTTCATATTACTGTAAGGACAGTACTATCCTGGTGTTGAGCTAAGATACCAGTTTCTTTTGTATAAAGTAGTCTTATGGCAGTGATTTTGAACAATGTATAGTATAAATGGCTTCAAGTTAGAATTAGTATTGTTTTATGAAGAATTCATAAGTGGGAATACTTAGAAGTGATCCAGTAAAATTCTTAGTTTTCTTCTATACACAAAAATATTGAAAGATGCTTACTGGTGAATATATATATATTTTTTAATGTTTATTTTTGAAGGAGAGAGCATGTGCGTGAGTGAGTGGGGGAGGGGCAGAGAGAGAGAGGGAGACCCAGAATCTGAAGCAGCATAGAGCCCGACATGGGGCTCGAACTCAAAAGAGCTCACAAGCCGTGAGATTATGACCTGAGCCAAAGTCAGTTGGACGCTTAACCAACTGAGCCACCTAGGTGCCCTTGTTTACTGGTGAATGTATAAAGTCTCACTAGTTGACAAAAACAAACTGATTGTGAATCGTGTTTGCAAATCATGTTTTTTTACTGTCAGTCTTTTTCTTTTTTTAATTTGTGCCTTAAATTTTTAAAATACCTTTATTGGGGTATAATTGATGTATAATAAACTGCACATGTTCTTCCTTTTATTTTAATGTTTATTTATTTTTGAAGGAGAGAGAGAGACAGAATGTGAGTGGGGGAGGGGCAAAGGGAGAGGGAGACACAGAATCTGAAACAGGCTCCAGGCTCTGAGCTGTCAGCACAGGGCCCGACGCGGGGCTCAAAATCATGGACCACGAGATCATGACCTGAGCTGAAGTCGGATGCTTAACCGACTGAGCCACCCAGGCGCCCCAGGATGTAAATTTTAAAAAATAAAAAATAAAATTAAGAAAAAAACAAACGTTAAAAATAAGTAAATAAATAAATAAATAAATAAAACCTGTTGTGTAAAACATTAAAACAAAGTTATTACAGACATTTGTGTATAAATCTTTGTATGGACATATGATTCATTTCTTTTGTGTAAATACCTTGAGTGCATGGGTAGATCATATGATAGATGTATATTTAACTTTTTAAGAAATTGCCAAGTTTGGGCCCCTGGCTGGCTTAGTCAGTAGAGCATGTGACTCTTGATGTCAGGGTCATGAGTTCAGGCCCCATGTTGGGGCTACTGAAAAAAATTGTCAAGTTTTTTCAAAGTGATAGTACCATTTTTACATTTTACATTCTGACCAGCTATGTATAAGAGTGCAAATTCTTTCATATCCTCACCGATGCTTGATATAATCATTTAACCTTAGCCATTTTAATAGGTATGTAATGGTACCTCCCTGTGGTTTTAGTTTGCATTTCCCTAATGGCCACTCATGTTGAGAATCTTAGTCCTGTTTGCTATCTGGATATGTTTCTTGATGAAGTATCTGTTCATATGTTTGGCCTATTTTTTATTGGGTTTGTTTTCTTACTGAGTTTTGAGAATTCTATATATATTCTCAATATAAACCCATTATCAAGTATATGCTTTGCAGATATTTTCTCCTAGTATGTGCATTGTCTTTTTGAAGAGAAGTTTTTAATTTTGATGTAGTTCAGATCATGTTTCGAGATCTTTGCTTAATTAATCCAAGGTCACAAAGGTTTTCTTCTGAAAGATTTAGTTTTAAGGCTTGCATTTTGAGCTAATATGTGTATATGGTACAAGGAATGAATGACAGTTTTTTAAAAATTTTTATTTAAATTCCAGTTAACATACAGTGTAATGTTAAAAAAAATTTTTTTAATGTTTATTCATTTTTGAGAAACAGAGTTAGAGTCAGGGAGGGACAGAGAAAAGAGGGAGACACAGAACCTGAAGCAGGCTCCAGGCTCCAAGCTGTCAGCACAGAGCATGACGCGGGGCTCAACTCACAAACTGCAAGATCGTGACCTGAGCTGAAGTCGGCCGTTTAACCGACTGAGCCACCCAGGCGCCCCGACATACAGTGTGATATTAATTTCAGGTGTACAGTATAGTGATTTAGCACTACCATAAATACCCAGTGCTCATCACAAGTGTACACCTTAATCTCCATCACCTATTTAGCCCATCCCCCACACCCCCAACCACTAGTTGTGTATAGTTAAGGGTCTGTTTCTTGGTTTGCCTGTCTTTTTCTCCTCTTTGTTTGGTTTCTTAAATTCCACAAATCATATAGCATTTGTCTTTCGCTGACTTACTTCACTAAGCATAATACTTTCTAGTTTCACCCATGTCACTGCAAATGGCAAGATTTCATTTTTTATGCCAGTGTGTGTGTGTGTGTGTGTGTGTGTGTGTGTGTGTGAGAGAGAGAGAGAGAGAGAGAGAGAGAGAGATATGTATATCACATCTTTATCCATTCATCAATGGGCTGTTTCCATAATTTGGCTATTGTAGATATTTGGTATTGTAGAAATATCAGGTGCACGTATCCCTTTGAGTTAGCATTTTTTTTTTTTTTTTGAATAAATACCTAGTAGTGCTGCTCTTGCTGGATTATAGGACAGTTGTGTTTTTTACATTTATTTATTTATTTAGAGTGAACGAGAGGCAGAGAGAGAATTCCCAGCATGCTCTGTGCTGCCAGTGAAGAGCTTGATGTGTGGGGGCTTGATGCCACGGACTGCAAGATCATACCCGAGCCAAAATCAAGAGTCAGATGCCCAGTGACTGAGCCACTCAGGCACCCCTATTTTTAACTTTTTTTTTTTTTTTGCAAATGTCTATTTAGGGGAAAGTGGGGGGATCTGAAGCAGGCTCTGCACTAACAGCAGTGAGCCCGATTTGGGGTTTGCACTCAACGAACTGGGAGATCGTGACCTGAGCCCAAGCTCAACTGACTGAACCATCCAGGCACCCCCTTATTTTTAACTTTTTGAGGAAACTTCATAACTTTTGCAGAGTGGCTGCACCAGTTTGCATTCCTGAATGGATGGAAATTTATGTTCTTATGTTAGGAATATCCATTGGTCTCAGTACCATTGGTTGAAAAGACTATTTCCAGTGAACTGTTTTTGCATATATACATGGAAATACACATACAGTTGGTTCTTATTTGCAGTTGTTATGTTGTATAAAGTCCTCATGAGCGCACAGTTAGTGATACTGAACTGTGAGTCCTCCGGGAAATATAAGGTTAGGTTTCTGCAAGTTTTGTTGGTTACATTTTTGTCATCTAATCAATATATAGCCTCGTTTTATGTGTGTTTCTGTTTGAAAATACATCATGTATATAGTTAATTAACTCCTGTCAGAACAGAGTTTACCTAACAAATATTTTTTCCCTTAAGGCATATTACAGCTTCTTTTGCTCTTAGATACATGAGACAGCACTTGAACACTATACTTAGGGCACTGTTTATTTTTTTATTTTTTTTGAGAGAGAGGGCACAAGTGAGCGAGGGGCAGAGAGAGGGAGGGAGAGAGAAGTGGGGCTCACCCAAATTGGGGCTTGAGCTCACCTGAAGTGTGGTGTGGGGCTCGTGTTAACCTGATGGAGGGCTTGAACTTACAAACTGTGAGATCATGACCTGAGCCAAAGTCTGATGCTTAACTTACTGAGCCATCCAGGTGCCTCCTTAAGGGACATTTTAAAAGTGAAATCACCAACAAAAACATGAAAACAAAATGAAAATACTTTTTAGCATTCTAAATAATACTAATGATACTAAATAATACTGATAACACTTCTGTAGTGTGAGAGCTGAAGGAAGAAGTCAGAGCATAGCCTTGTTGAATATTGTGAGCAACTCTTATTATTTTTCACTGCTTTGAGCATTTTTACTGCTCTGTTCAAGACTATGGAAGTTCCACAAATTCTGATTCAGAGGCTAACAAATTTTAGCAAGTAAGCAAATTCTCAAAGAAGGAATCCACAAATAATGAGGATCATTTGGGTTAAATATACGCATGGGTCTATTTCTGGACTCTATTTTCTTTGCATTGTTATCGTGTGAATTCTCAGATTAATCTATAGATTCAGTGTAAACCCAGTCAAAATCTCAGCAAACTCTCTTGTAGAAATTGACCATCTGATTTTAAAATTCAAAGAGAAATGCAAAGGATGTAGAATAGCCAAAACAATGTTGAAAAAGCAGAAAAAAGTTGGAGGACTCACATTGCCTGATTTCTGGACTTGTCAAGCTACAATAATCAAAACAGTGTGGTATTGGCATCAAGATAAACAGATTAGTGGAAAAGAATAGAGAATGTTACTAATTGTTTAAATCTGCATAAGGGCATTAGTGCTTTCTCTTTTCTCTGCAACCGTGTTAAGTGGCAGTGACACAAATGGGTCTAAGTTTGATCTGTAGTCTCTTTATTTAGCTTTCAAAAGATGCAAAAACTATTGAGAATCTAATGCTGTTACTCCCGTTAAGTGCTCATCTTTTTTTGTTGTTAAATTTCTTACTACCTAATCATGGGTTTTGTTATCTAGGCAGGTCCGGTCAGAAAACAAAGAAAAGAATGCAGTGATGTCTTTTACAGTTACAGATGAACCTGTCTATATTGACTTGACGTTGTCAGAAAATAAAGAAGAGGTAAATGGCTCAATTTTTGAGAATTTGTTTTTGGATTTCACAAATTATATTTTTAAAGTTAGTGTTTTGATGATTTAATGATTTGGGAAAGTAGGGGACATGAGGGAAGAAAGAACAAAATGTAACAAAAATCTTCTTGGACTGTCCGGAGTAACCATTAAATAAATCACTGGTGTGCACTTCCGAGCAGGGGGACCGTGTCCATGGTGTTTTCAGGGATCTTTTTTTTTTTTTCCAAATTGTTTTAACGTTTATTTATTTTTGAGAGACAGAGCATGAGTGGGGGAGGGGCAGAGAGAGAGGGAGACACAGAATCTGAAGCAGGCTCCAGGCTCTGAGCTGTCAGCACAGAGCCCAATGCGGGGCTTGAACCCACAGACTGCGAGATCATGACCTGAGCTGAAGTTGGATGCTTAACCACCTGAGCCACCCAGCCACCCCCCGTGTTCAGGGATCTGACTGCTCTGACATGCGGGGCCTGCCAGTTTCTTTTGTCAGTGACTTTGCACTTGGTAGTGACTTTGCTCCTATAACTTCCAGGCTGCATTCTCCTTGTTATCTTCTTGGCTTAAACTTTTATTTCTATGCTTGACAACAACTCCAGTTGTTTAGATGACAGTAATGAATTTTAAATGCAAGAGTTGTGCCACCTTGGTGTTCTGACTTTTTCTCTGGTTATTTAAAGGGGTGAGGAGGACAGTTGAAGTTTTATAAGTATATTATGAAAGCCATTCTTCATTAGAGTAATCAGTTTAATTTTTCTTTTAGCCTGTCAAGTTAGCTGTTGTTTGCAGAGATGGTCAAGTTCATCTTTTTGAACACATATTAAATGGGTAAGTACGAAATTTCTCAAGTCAAATTTGTTTTCTTTCCCTGACTTGTTATTCTTTTTTGTTCCTACCTCAGTATTCTTTGCCTTATATTACTTTTCAGTTAGGTTGTTTTGAAAGAATTATTAATTATCCATATGAGTATATACATTTCCAGTGAGGATTCAAGTTTTCGGATTGTGGACCATTTCTTCATATTTGTGGTAGTAAAGTAGTTTTATGATATATGCTTAGTAAATGTTGGCAGTTCTAATGATGCATTTTGTTGGTTTACCTTAAAGTTTATATTTATTTTGAGAGAGAGAGAGAGAGTATGCATGCATGCATGAGAGGTAGTGGGGCAGAGAGAGAGGGAGAGAGAGAATCCCAAGCAGGCTCTGGTCAGCTTAGAGCCTGACATGGGGCTTGATTTCATGAACCGTGAGATCATGACCTGAGCCAAAATCAAGAGCTGGATGCTTAGGGTGCCTGGGTGGCTTAGTCGGTTAAGCATCCGACTTCAGCTCAGGTCATGATCTCCCGGTTTGTGAGTTCAAGCCCCATGTCGGGCTCTGTGCTGACAGCTCAGAGCCTGGAGCCTGCTTTGGAATCTGTGTCTCCCCCTCTCTCTGCCCCTTCCCTGCTCATGCTCTGTGTCTCTCTGTCTCCCAATAATAAAAAAATGTTTAAAAAAATTTAAAAGAGTTGGATGCTTAGCCAACTTAGCCACCTAGGTGCCCCTCTAGTGATACATTAAAAATTTTTTTTTACCGTTTATTTATTTTTGAGAGACAGAGACAGAATGAGCAGGAGAGGGGCAGAGAGAGAGGGAGACACAGAATCTGGGTCAGACTCCAGGCTCTGAGCTGTCAGCACAGAGCCCGATGCGGGGCTTGAACCCACAAACGATGAGATCATGACCTGAGCTGAAGTTGGACGCTTAACAGACTGAACCACACAGGCATCCCTCTAGTGAAACATTTTAACTGAAAGTGGTTCAGTTGGAAAAGTTTGCTTGTGAACTTGGTAAAACCTTGATTTCTAACTTTGGTAATAGTTTCCCTTGCCATATATATGTGGATCAATGAAACATGGCAGTGCTATTGTTTTGGTGGACAGAGGGGGGTGTTGCTGTTAGCATGTGTAGTAGTCATAGATCTAGGATCAGTAAATTATGACCTGTGGGTCAAATCCAGTATGACCATACGTGGCCCCCCAAAACTAAAATATTTACTATCTGCTCTTTATAGAAAGCTTGGCAACCTTTGCCATTCTCTGTAAACGTGGTCTGAGAATCAATCATGTGAACTTTAAGATGGTTTCAACTTTTTGTCAGTTGGTATTCTTCCTTTTACAATCCTCATGTAGGAATTTATTTAAGTATAAAATTGTTATGAAGGCATAAAACATTTAAAAACATTTAGGATGTGTAGACAATAGGTTATAAAGCCTAATTCTCCCTGCATTGAGTTCTACTCCCTAGAGTAACTCTTTAACATTTTTGGTGTATAACACTTGAGGCCTTTATTGATACAGTCATACACGTATGTGGAACATATAACTAAGGGCCCAGAGATGGTGGGCTGCTGTGAGGAATTGGGCACCTCTCCATGGGCAATAGTAAGCTGTTGCTTTTATGCAGAAGGCTGATAAGGTTTGACCTCATCAGGTATTAAGTGTTAAAACATTATTAAGCTTTTGAGTCATTCTGTCGGATGTGTTGAGAATAGACTACAGAGGGGTAGAAGACCAGAAATCCTGGATGGAGATGGTTGTGGAGTCAGGATAACTAGGAGGCATGAGCTAGAAGGATGGTGTGGTGCACCTGTTGGGAGTAAGATGTCTCCTCCCGGTGTGAGGAGTGAGAGGCTGAGACACAGTGAAGGGCGGGGCTGTTGGAGGCAGGAGGACAGTGTATCAGAAGCATCATCAGCCTGCACGGTGGATGCAGAGACCAGACTGCTAAGAAAGGAATTCCTCAGGAGTAGTGTTAGAATGACAGCCACTAGAATCTTCAAGAAATCTGGGGGAGTGGCCCAGAAATCATTGGATGACAGCAGGAGAGGGAGGTAGCTGGTATCTGGTAACACTTTCCCAGGTTTTAGAAGGGAAAGAGAGACAGACTATTCATCTTGAAATGTTTGTGAAGAACACGGAACACTCTTAAAATCATCTCATGCCTAGGCTTCTGACATAAAGGCTATGGAGAGAAAACAGCTACAGCTTGGGAGATCTGCCCTGATGTGCCAGCGTAGAGCAAGAAGCTGATGAAAGCCCTTGGATAAGCAGTAGATAATGGAATTTTTTATATTAGACGATGGAATTTTGTTGTTTATATTTTGCTGATAATTGTGCTCTTGGAACTGCATTGCGGAGGTCATGGTGAGGCTTTTGTGGGTTGGAAACAATTGGAAATGGGACTGATTGGAACAGGGCATGTACAGAGAGTCCCCTGGGACTGAAGCACAAGGCAGCGAGAGAGTACCTGGGATCTTGGCGCCCTTTATGGGGCTTGGCAATGGGATGGAAGGGCACATGGTGTCCAGGCAGATTTGGTGGTGAGGTCTTGCTAGATGAGGTCTTGACAGCAACACTAGTGGTGTGGGGATCCTGGTCACTCTGGTGATAGTGTGGAGCCCACAGGAGGTTACATTTCTTGACTTGATGCCAGCTTCAAAGCATTAATAGGAGACGTTTCAAATTTTCTAATCTATTTTTTTTTTTTTTCATTTCTAGATACTGCAAAAAGCCTTTGACTTCAAATTGCACAATTCAGATAGTGACACCTGGGAAAGGCAAGAAATCAACACCAAAACCCATTCCTATTCTAGCAGCTGGGTTTTGCTCAGACAAAATGTCATTGTTGCTTGTATACGGCAATTGGTTTCAGCCCACCATTGAGCGAGTGGTACGTAGATACTACTCTGGAGTAAAGCAAAATAGCATCAACGTGGACATGAAAAAAAAAGATGACTGTGGAGTGATTCATTGGTCTGCTTATTTGAATACTTAAAAAGAAGTCGTGTATTTTCCTGTAACTGAAGGATCTTTCACTGGGTAGTTTATTTTAGTTTGTGAGAGCTATGTATGTAATTTTACTTCACCTAGCATATCAAATATTTTAATCCTTAGTCAATATGAAAAATTATTTCTGATATTTTATTCGCCTTTTTTTTTGGTATTCTGTCTTTGAAATCGGTATATATTTTCACTTATGCACATACCCAATTACCCAAAAGATACATCTTAATAAAAGAGCCTTTAGTAACAGTACTCATTGAGTTTCCTAAGTGGAAATGTAATGGGTGGTGCAATTACTTAACTTTTTTGAAAGTTTTTTTGGAGACTTTTGGTGAGTTATGGGCGTGTCCAATAGGTGATTTCTTTAGCTTGCATTTATACTGCTTTTATTCAGTAAGGCCTTCTGGGAGATGATGACTGAAATATTATGTGCCCAAGCAAACTCTTGTGGAGTTTATTTTACTTTTTAAGAATTTAACACATGGATATGGTTTAATAAAAAAGGGAGAAAGGTATTAAGCTATAAACGTAACTCTCTGTGCTGTACCTGGACCCCCTAACCGTCCTCTAAAGATGCAGCCATTGTTTCCTGCTTGTTTTGTGTCCTACCAGATGCTAATTAATTATATGGGCACAGAACAGAGAATTACATAAAACCATACAGGCTTATGGGTAACATGTACTTTGCTGCATCTGATTGTCCCCCTTGTAATGGCACATCAGGGTTTAGAGATCCACCTTAGAGCAATTTGTTCATCAGCAGTGCTGTCTTTGACTTGCTTGTGGAAAGTATAGTGGGGGGACCCTAAATAGCCCGGATTATTTTTTTACAAGGGTGACAAATAGGAATCATTAAAAATCTGTTATAGTTTAAAAACCTCTTCATCTTTTAAAACTATACATGTGAAAAATTTGAGCAGTTCATAACCGAAAAAAGTACACATTATGCTTAATATCTTCAGAGTTGACCCACTTTTCTCTGCTGCCATCAGTCCGAGTAGTGGGCAGTCTGGGTGGCTGAGTTTTGTGGGGAAGCTTTCTATACTTTTTTGTATTTTTATGAAAATGCACAAGTACGCATTGGCTTTTCATGTTATTCTTATTTCCAATTGCTTTGTTTGACATTTCCGCCCCCTTTCTTCCCCCCTCCTTAAAATTATATTCCCAGGCTTTAAGTTCCAAAGAACCTCACATGTGTTTAGTAAGAGACATTTCAAACTGCTGGGCCCCCAAAGTAGAGACGGCTATAACAAAGGTGAGTGCATTTCGTATTAGAAGTTGAGAAAAAAGAGATTTGGGTGAATTGAATTGTTATATAATATTATGTTTAGACTCTTTAATACCCTCCTTATGATCTTAACAAATTGGTGAGATTAAGTTTTAGGTAACAAGATTATACAACTTCTTTCCTGTGCTTTTGATTTGTTGAATGAATGAGTGAATAGACAACTAAAAGTTAAAGACTTGGGAGTTAGTCCTTTACCCATGTGTGATCATTAAATAAATACAATATTTGTCAATAACTTATTTTGCTGATTTCAGCATTTAAAGGAAGAATCCTATATTTAAGGATATAAAGCCCTATATGATGGGTTTGGAATTAAATACCATATTTAAGCTTATCATCATGATTTCCTATTTTGAATATAACATGGCATCTACATGTAGATACATGTTTGGCAGTTTAATGAGGAAAAAAAAAAAGCCAAGACCTGCTATGATGACATCCATATATGGTTTCGCTTCTGGCTGAGTTTCAGAGATGACACCTTTCTCTTGGCTGTCTGAGCATTTCTGGCAAAGCTGGATTACTGGAGGTGGTAGTAAAATGTACAACTTCACTCTCTAATGTTTTTAAGTAATCTTTAAATGTTGTTTTTCCTGGTTTTTACTCATGTGCTATTGAAAACCTTAAAACTATAAACTTTCAAATTATAATTTGGAGACTTATTTACTAACATTCAATTAAAATTTGTCTGTAGTTCTTATCATATTAAATTAATTATGTTAAGATTATGTTAAGATTTTCCAGTAGAAAAACCAATTAAAAGCTGTTAGTTTTCTTTGGGGCTAAATCTTACAAGGACTGAGGCATAATTCCCTTTGTCACTTGCCGGCTATTCCTTTTTAACAGGTGAGGACACCAGTGATGAATTCTGAAGCAAAAGTTTTGGTTCCTGGGGTACCTGGTCATCATGCAGCTATCAAACCTCCTCCTTCACAAACTGAGGAAGTAGAGAGCAAGAGGAAATTAGGGGAAAATGAGGTAATAGAATCACTGACCATTTTTGAGTTTGAAATGTAAGATTACTCATGAGACTAACAAATTATTGGGTAGAGCCAAACTTGAAACTTTAGGAACTTAACTAAGATTGCTGCTGGTTCCCTCTCTCATCCCGAGCAGCAGAGGTTCAGAAATTCCAAATTGTAACCCGAGGCTTCTACTTGGCCTCTGTTAATGGAGAAGACAGACTCTTACTAACTAAAGAGGGTGCTGTTTTGACCATTGTTAGCAGTCAGCTGGGTCACATAATTGAATACGGTACCTTAAGCCAGGACTTGCTGTGATGATTTCCATTGGGTTTCGCATGTTGCTGAGTTCCAGTGATGCCTTTTCTCTTGGCTGTCTGAGCAGTTCTGGCTAGTTTACTGAGTGTTGGCCTTTAAAAGTGGTCATCACTATAACCTCTTCAAGTGCTTACAAACTTCATTTTTTCTCAGCTCCCTAGACCTTCCTGTGGTTACTGTACTTGTCTCTGTAGACCTTTTTCTTATGTGTCACCCGAAATGATGTGAAATTTTAATTGTTTTATCATTAGAGAAAGATTGTTTCTTTACCTGATTTTAAATGTCTTCCTTTGTAGGGTGTGGGGGGGGATGGGGCTGAGTAGTTGTTCATTAAAATTATTCCTTAGTAACATGGTATATGTATTTAAAAATAACGTGCCAACTTTCCTTAACCTGGCCTAGATCCAATTATTTAATTTCCTCCTGCCTTTTTTGATTTTTATGCTAACCTAAATAGGAGGCTTTGCCAGAGCCTATTTGCCATAGTAGTCACAGAGTATTTGTATTTTGATTTAGTTACTAAGAGGCGGGCAGAACATGGTTGTTAGACTTGTTTTAATAAGAGATAAGTTCTCTACAATTGAGTTTTTGTGTAGCAAATTGCATCCTGTTTATTTACACTTAAATTTTAGATTCTTTTATCAAGGGAACTTGATTTAGTAGAGCATCTTCTACAAAATCATCATTTGGAACTAATAAAATGAAAAATAGGAAAAGACATTTTAAAAATTGTTTTGGGAACATAGTTGTCTTTATTTTTCATTTTCTTTTGATAATTTTCCTTTTTTACAGATCTGAGGCTGATAACCAGGGGTAGCTCTAGAAGGGAAAGTTCTTTTGATAATAGGTCTTTTCTTGTGCTTTAGTAATAAGATACCAGATCTGTGTATTTTTTGAATCTTCTATAGAGAGATGTTTTTATGAATTACATTTTCTTTTTTTTTTTTTTTTTTAATTTTTTTTCAACGTTTTTTATTTATTTTTGGGACAGAGAGAGACAGAGCATGAACGGGGGAGGGGCAGAGAGAGAGGGAGACACAGAATCGGAAACAGGCTCCAGGCTCCGAGCCATCAGCCCAGAGCCTGACGCGGGGCTCGAACTCACGGACCGTGAGATCGTGACCTGGCTGAAGTCGGACGCTTAACCGACTGCGCCACCCAGGCGCCCCATGAATTACATTTTCAAATCATGACTTCTCATGCACTTCCAGATCACTAGGATCTGGAACCTTGGATTGCAGATAATACATTGGTCTCCATCATTGGCTTTATGGTAGTAAGATCTTGTTGGAATGAGAAAGAGCTTGTTTGTGTTTTTCATTGTGAACCAGTCAGTGCTTTTGTTTTTTGAGACATAGGAACAAAGTAATTCGACCAAACTGCTTTAGGCCTTGTCTAGATTAACATTAATAGATCATTTCTGTTCTGCAGGTTAGCATTGAAGAGCGCCTGGGAGCACTGGATATAGATACAAAGAAAGAGAAGGATGACCTTCCACAGACAAATAGCTTTCCAGTTCTTCTCACACAAGGATTAGAAAGTAATGATTTCGAAATGTTAAATGTAAGTATTATAGCAGTTTTTAAAATGAATTAGGACAGTTAATTTTTCTTAGAAAGTGATTGACATAGCACACTCAGACTGAAGAGTCATGTGATAAAGCTGTTTTGAATTTAATATTTTGTGAGTTTAGTCAAATACATATCACTTGGTGGCACTATACAGACAGTCACCAACCTACAAAGGCATTGTATTAAATTATTTTGAACCTGGAATGCATTTTCTCATAGAAATATTGTTCTGAATTGTTATTAGGTCTTAGGCTTTAGTTCACAAAAGCCTTTATAAACATAGTGTAGCTGAATTATAATACTCAGCATTCTAGATCACAATTTATATTTTTTTCTGTAGGAAAATGCGTTCCTGAGTTTTTACTCTGGATTCCAGAAACTTATTTCCCCCTGGCCGTGAGAGGGGGCGGTGAGGTGGAACCTTGGCAATGGGTAGGAGGTTTGGGGGAAAAATTGAAGAGGGTTGGGGGTTATCTTGTGAAGTATTTAGAGGTAAAATACTGGAAATTTATATAAGGGAAGCATTTATTATTTGTGTGTTTGTAAGTTGGTGACTGCTTGTATGAAGTGACTTAATTAGGTCCCCTTAAATTCCAGAATGTAACAGTGATCTGTACAGAAAATTGAAGTGTAAAAATTGGATTTAAGCACTGCCTAATTAGATTAAAGCAGTTTACATTTTCTTAAGTGCATTTATTCTTAGTGACTCAGCAATATTATGGTGCCACTTAGTATTGATATGCCTTTTAATATGTAACCTGTGAATAGCATCTTTCTGATTTATATTTTGATCTAAATGGGAATATCTTATATTTGTGTTTAAGGTGACTTTGGCATAAAGGGGAAACTACATCCTAAAACTTAAGGTTGCTTGTAAAATAGTTTGTAAGTGTATGTAATTTGGAAGGTGGATTTTAGTTTAATATGGCATAGAAATCTAGGTGAAAAATAAGCTGTAGAAAACAGCTGACCGTTTTTAAAATACACTGTTAACTTACCTGTTGTTATTGCCTCCTTAATTGTGCTTTGAAACCTTCCTCAGTAGTATAACTAAATCAGTTCCCAATTTTTTTTTTTAAAGAAACATTTCAAAACATTTAAAAAATTATTACAGTGGACCACCATGGACTCATCACTCAGTTTCAGAAATGATCAAATCTAGCCAGTCTGTCTGTGATGGTTTCATTTATCTGCCCACATGTCTCCACACATTATAGTGAAGATATCTTTTAGAGACATCATTTTATCCATAAATAAATCCCTGTTCCACTGACAATAGCAAGTCCTTTTAAAAACAAGCACAATCCAGTGTGCCTAGGTGGCTCAGTTGGTTAAGCGTCTGACTTCGGCTCAGGTCATGATCTCGCGGTTTGTGAGTTCAAGTCCCGTGTCGGGCTCTGTGCTGGCAGCTTTCTCAGAGCCTGGAGCCTGCTCTGGATTCTGTCTCCCTTTCTCTCTGCCCCTCCTCTGCTCATACTGTCTCTGTCTCTCTCAAAAATAAACGCTAAAAAAAAAAACAAACACGATCTATTATCACACCTAATAAACAGTAATTACTTAAAACCATCAAATATCCATCAGAGACCATCAAATATCCCTGATTGTCTCATAAACTTCTTTAGTTTTTATTTTTGCTTCCTTTAAAACAGGATCCCTGTGAAGTCCACACAGTATTGGGTAGATATATGCCTCTTCTGTCTCTTGCAGTTAATTTTTTTTTTTTAGAGGAGCTGAGTTATTAGCTGCATAGAGACCTCATAGTCTGTATTTTGTCTCCTGCAAAACTCCATTTTATTGGGTCATTTAATCCAATAAATGTTGTCATTAAAAAAATTTGTTTTTAACGTTGATTTTTGAGAGAATGGGACAGAGCACGAGTGGGGGAGGGGGGTCGGGGTGGGTGCACACAGAATCTAAAGCAGGCTCCAGGCTCTGAGATGTCGGCATAGAGCCTGACCCGGGGCTCGAACTCATGGACCCCGAGATCATGACCTGAGCTGAAGTCAGATGCTTAACCGACTGAGCCACCCAGGCGCCCCAATAAATGGTATCATTTAACATGTTCCTCTGTCATATTTTCTATACACTGGTAGTTGTATCTCAAAGCTTGTAGAGATTCAGGTTAGAATCTTTTGGTACTTCAAAGTTGACAGTGTGTCCTTTTATTAGGTGTCACAGTTTTTGGGACAAATGAAATGATGTTTATGGAAGCACTTCTTAAATTATAAAGTATTGTACACATAAGACTTTCTCATTATTGTATTACTTAAGTAGAAGTAATTGGAAACTAGAATCCTGAAAAATTGGGTGCTGGAAAAGACCTGTAAATGTTATAGTGAGGGCTTAAAATAACCCTTAAAAAAAAAGTATAGAGATTTTCCCATACTGTATTGCCTGGGAGATGCATTCACATATTCTGTACTTCACTCTAAAATAAAAAGCGAGACAAGTTAAAAAAAACAAAACTCTTTTCTCCTAAAAATAGTCTTCCCCATTCCCCAAAGTGACCTTATGAGGACACATGAAATATAGTAGGAGGACTTAAAGAATGAAAGAAGGGAGGTAGCAATGGCAGGGATACATCATGTGACTAAAACTGAGGTTAAGAATCCCCACCTTAGAGGGGTATCTGAGTAGCTCAGTCGGTTAAACACCAGCTTCGGCTCAGGTCATGATCTCACAGTTCGTGAGTGCAAGCCCTGTGTCAGGGCTCTGTGCTGACAGCTCAGAGCCTGGAGCCTGCTTTGAATCCTGTGTCTCCATGCCATAGAAAACTTGACGTTAAACTTGTGGCTTTAGGAAGGTGGAAATTTGACTCAAAAGAAAAGGCTATAGCTTATGAAAAGAGAAGAGAAGCCAAGTTATTGGCACCCAGAAAAGACAGAGATTTTAAGATTTTTAAAAATTTACTTAATTTTTGAAAGTGCCATTTATAGTAGTACCAAGAAGTTAAGATAAATGTATAAAAGATGACTTTCCCTCTATATTGAAAATTACAAAAATTGAGAGAAATTAACAAAGATAAAAATATATAGATATCTAAACCATGTTTGTAGGTTGAAAGATTTAATACTGTTAAAAATGAGGAATTTCCCCCACATTTGTGTTTTTAGTGCATTCCCAATTAAATTTCAACATCTCCAAGTAAAATTGGAGGACTTACCCTACTTGATTTCAAGATAAAGTTACAGTAATCAAGATAGTTTGGTATTGGTGAAAAATAAGTATAAATTAAGAAACCACAATAGTCCAGAAAAAGACTACACACAATTGATTTTCAATAAACGTACTAACTTGAGTTAATTGAGAAAGTAAACTCTTCCCAACAATTGGTCCTGAATCAACCAGATACCCATATGGGAAAAAACTGGTCCTGAATCAACCAAATATCCATATGGGAAAAAACGCATCTCAACTCTTACTTCATGAAAGTCAACACAAAATACATAAATGTAAAACCAAAACCTGCAAAACTTCTAGAAAAAAACAGGATAAAATCTACACAAACGTTTGTGGATGAAGTCTTAGATGGCTTCCCAGCAAGCCATCTACAGGAAAAAATGGTCATTTGGACTTCATGAAAGTTGAAATCTTTTGCTCTTGAAATGACACTGTTAAGAGAGTGTGGGAAGGCAAGCTGCAGGCTGGGAAAAAATGTTTGCAACTCCTTCATCAGACAAAGGATTCATATCCAGAATACACAAACATCTGGATAATGAGACTCAGGTCAAAAAACCATTGGTAAAGGTGTGAACAGATCCTTCACAAAAGAATTCAAATGGCCAATCAGTGCATGTAAACGTGTTCTGTGTCATTAGTCATCACAGATGAGCAAACTGAAGTGACAGTGACGTGATGCTGCACACCCATTATGGACCCATAAAAGACAGTTCCTCTGTTGGGGAGGATGTGGTGCAGCTGGAATGTCCTGTCATGGTGGTGGGGATATAAAATGGTACAGCTACTTTGGAAAACAATTTGGCGACTTCTTAAAAGTTAAGGATTTATTTACCTTAAGACCCAGTCATTCTACTGCTAGGTATTTACCTGGAGAATCAAAAATACGTTCATATAAAGACTTGTACACGAATGGTCATAGCAACTTTATATTTTAATAGCCAGAAACTAGAAAGAACCTATCTTTTGATTGGCTTAAAATCTTATCAAAAAGTTGACAATTGTAAAAGTTTTGTTGCTAAGTGTGATTTTAGTGTGTTTTGCTCACTCTTATGTGGTTATAACTCTAATTTTATGTAATGATGGTTTGGCAGCTTCTCTAAAGTGGCATATATTTGCATTTAAACGTATAGAGGTGTTCTGTATTATATAAAAATTTGTTCATAAAGTTTAAAATTTGTAGAGAAGAAATCTGTTTATCAAATGCCCTGATTCCTGAAGATTATACTTGCCTGATAGCCATGGACATTAACATAACATTTTTCAGTCAGTCCCTCCAGCAGCCGTCATTCACTAAAGTTCAGTTTGTAGTTTGTTTGGTTTTTAAAATCATTTTTACTGATAGTTTCTCCTGTAGTGTCCTTAGCTTCTGAATATGCTTATCTTTATATTTCTTTTATTTTCTCACAGAAAGTACTTCAGACTAGGAATTTAAACCTAATTAAGAGGACTGTATTAAGGATGCCCCTGCATGCTGTTATTCCATTGTTGCAAGAGGTAACTGAATATTCTTTTCATTTTAAGGTCCTTACACTGTGAATTAAAGAGAATCTGTATAGAGAAATGGATTTGCAGTATATAAGCAAGCAGAGTGTTTAGAGTAGATGATAGATCTACTTAAATAAGATGGACGTAATCCATAGTTTTTCTGTGTATTTTTTTATTGAGATATAATTCACATATTATAAAATTCACCCCTTTGACGTGTACAATTCAGTGTTTTTTTAACATATTCACAGATTGTGTAGTTCTTACCAAAAAAAAAAAAAAAAAAAAAATCCTGTACCAGTTAGCCACTCCTCATTCTCCCTTACGCTCAGTTTCTGGCAACCACAAATTATTTTCTCGCCCTGGATTTGCCACTTCTGAACATTCATTCATATAAATCCTAGCCAGATTTTTTATCAGGTAATTACTCTTACTGTGGGAAGTATTCCTAGATTATGTTTGTTGAACATTGAAGAATTAGGAAATTTAGGAATTGTTTAGGAATAGTGATTTCCTAATAGTCTTTTCTATATTTTCTTTGTTCTTCTGGATGTTATGTATTGTGGGAATTGGTGCAGATTTGCTGCCTCTGACGTACTGTTGCTAATACTGTTTTTCTCCCCCTCAGCTTACAAAAAGATTGCAGGGACATCCTAATAGGTAAGATACTTAGGTGACTTAAATTGCTTTGATTTTATAAACATTTTAAAGGTGACTGTTAAAAACAGCAATTTCTGACAGCATGAAATTACATAGTGGGTAGCCCCAAATTCTAAGTAGGAAGACTCTAAGGGTCAGACATTGCTCTTCCTACTGACTTGAAGGATTCTTATTCCTAAGATTTTAGTATAGTTTTCTCCTTTCTTTTAGGAAACTCGTGTTTGGTGTTTTGTTTTATTATTAGGTCATTTAATGAATTAGTCTTAAGATGTCATCCTAATCATATATAAAATTGCCATTTGTAGAATTCTCCCAACCTAAGATATTATAAGGAAGTATTTTATATGACTGAATTTTGTGGGTCTTTCTTGTTAATAATCTGATGATTAAGTATATAAATAGGAAGTTGGTATGTCAAAGATCCTAAGCTTTAAGTGTAGTATTTTCGGTGCTACAGTATATAATAAAGTTTTTCTTTTAGTTTTCTTCCCCCTCATAGACTCCCGTAGTGTTTGGAGCTCACAAAGAAAAGCCAAATAATTCATCGATTAGGCCGAGCTTATACATTTTTTTTGGTCTGTATTTGTCTGTTAATGTGGCATGGAAATCTTTTGCTATTTGTACCTGATAGTGAGTAGATGTTCGGGGTAAAATGCAAAGTCCGTTAAGCCCAGTTTACTGAGCCCATAATTACTGTCTGTTAATTATGAAGTAAAGTATGGGATTTATTCTTGAATTGTTTTAGAGGGAAGGGAGTTTTGTCCTCTTCCGGTCCATGTAACTCCCCCCTCACAATCCCTCCAGAGATGGGTATATTTCAGATCTCTGTTAGAGTCTGAAGGGATGAGAAGTCAGTGGTTTATTTCGTAGTGTTGTTTTCACAGGACACAATTTATGGATCTTCACTTGGCCTAAATTCTTCTAATATTACAACTCAGTTGTATTTAATTTTGAATTTGTGAATATTTGTTTACTTGGGTTTTTTTTTTTCTTTTTTTCAGTGCTGTTTTAATGGTTCAGTGGCTAAAATGTGTGTTAACGGTCCATGCATCCTACCTATCCACAGTAAGTCGTCAGCTGTAGTTTGCTTTGATAAAGATTATAAACTGAGGGGTTAATAGAACCATCCTCTCTCCAACTGCTCTTCAGCCATCAGCTGCTGCTTTTAAAGATTTTATTTTTCCCCAGGTGTGTGGTGTAGTAATGTCCATTGTTGCCTTTTGTAAATTGGCCTCTTTTTTTCCCCTGGGTTTTAAAAGTAATATATATTCTGTAGAGAACTTTGAAAAAATACAGAAAGGAGAAAAGTAGCATGCTGACTTATTATATTAGCCTTTAGATGTAGTTTTCTATGTATGTAACCTGTTTCACAAAATTATTTTTTACATTGTATGTATCTCTCCCCTGTCCTATCTTGTCCCAGGACAATAACAAATAGCTTGTGGTAAAAATGAAATTAAATATTTAATACATGTCATTTTGTAGGACTTCTGTAAGCTCTTGATTATCTATGCAAATGGGAAGCATGGAACATAAAATCTTAAAGCAACACCAGAAAAAAACAATTTTATGTCATAATATGAATTGTGTTCTTTGCCACATCATCAAATCAGTTATATTTTAAGCTAGAAATAAAATTATTCAATTTACTTTTTTCTTTAATTTTATTATTTAGTGCCATGTAATAGGTTTTCTTAAGAAAATTCTTAATGTTACTCTTCCTTTAAACAATTTTTTTCAATGTTTGTTTATTTTTGTGTGTCAGAGAGCACGAATGAGTAGGGGAGGGGCAGAGAGAGTGAGAGAGAATCTGAAGCAGTCTCCAGGCTCCTAGCTGTCAGTGCAGAGCCCAGCGCAAGGCTCGACCTCATGAACTGTGACATCATGACCTGAGCCAAAGTTGGACACTTAACTGAGCCACCCAGGCACCCCTATTCTTACTTTCTTAACACAGTGTCATCCAACTTCGCCTGGTCCCTTGTCCCTTGTTCTGTCTCAGGCTCCTTTCCCCCTTTATTAGTTTGAAATCGGGAGAAACAGTTGGATAACCAGCAGTGTGTTCTTTGTGTCTGGGGAGAATTCGCCAGGATGTTAGAATGTGGGGAGGTACGCTGTTGGGTTTCCCAGGTTGCAGAATCTTGGGAGGGCAGTTGAGGGCAGTGGTGAGTGGAGTGGCTGATTGGCATCTGATGGGCAGGCACAGAGTCCCACAAGCTTCAAGACTTGGGACTGTGGCTGGTAAACCGGGCAGCACTTATTTTGTGACCTCATTTACTTGTGTAGAAGTGAAAAGAGCCCTAGGAGGCCTTGTAGTGAAATTCATTCCCGAATCAACTCCTAAGGTTGAACTGCTGGAGTAGTAGTTGTGTAATGTTCACAGTCATGGCAAAACAGACCAAAGAAGCGTGGTATAGAGAGGACTCGACTGCCGAGAGTTCTCTCACCTCAGAAAACAGTGGTTTTCCTTCTACATTTCCTTCCTTTCCTCCTTCCTTATCAGGTATCTTTACCTTCTTTAAGCCGAGGGGCTGTGCTAGGCATGGGGCTTAAGTAATGGACAAGACACTCAGATACCCATATTCCTGGAACTTACCTTCTGAATAGGGACAAATAAGAGATGATGGTAATTGGAATGTGATCATGTTAAACTTTGTTTTATTCTTTTTGTGTCTGTTTGCTATTTAACATGTAAATGAAATACTCTTATTTATGCTAAATTGTCAGTGATAGGAGGACAAGTAAAGGCTAATTAAAGGGCAGAGTAGGGTCCATTTTTTGTTCCTATGGAGGGACAATTTAATCCGTGCTTTAATTCCTTAAGCATGGTTCATAGGATTCATTAATAGGGAGTATGTTTGAAATACGATAAGGTCAGCTTCGTACTGTGTTGCTCTGTTGTGCTGGTCTCTGGTCTCTGGAAACTGGGAAGAGCTTCCTTCAACTTGCTCTGAGGACTTATGGTAGAAGTAGATAATACGATACTGTCAGAGTAAGTTTCAGAGGAAAGTCCTCTTTATCTCGGAGATATATGGTGGGGATGCATATATTTTTTAATGTTTGTTTATTTTTGAGAGAGACAGTGCAAGCAGGGGAGGGGCAGAGAGAGAGGGAGACACAGAATCTGAAGCGGCGTCTAGGCTCTGAGCTATCAGCACAGAGCCCGATGCGAGGCTCGAACTCCTGAACCATGAGATCATGACCTTAGCTGAAGTCTGATGCCCAATCTACTGAGCCACCCAGGCACCCCGGGGATATATCTATTTTTTATTCAGTGTCTCATTTGTATTGACCTTCTCTAAAACCTCATGATCAGCACAAAGAACAGCACCCTCCCCTGCTTTTTCTTGAACTACCTTGCAGTTTCTTCTGACCCTATATCATTACTTAACAAAATCCATTGGTTTTTTTTGCCATTAGGACATTGAAGGCCTACAAAAATCTGAGATGTTGTTAGGCTGTGTCCCAAGCAGACACTGCCACTGGATGTGCAAGCAGATACTTGGGGGGCAGTGGCTGAATACTTGGGTGTGTCTGAGCATGATTTGTATGTTTGTTATTTATACTTTGTCATGATGGTATGACATCATCTTTTTTCCCTCCCTAGTTGCCTGATCTGGTACCCCAGCTGGGGACACTATACCAGTTAATGGAAAGCAGAGTAAAAACTTTTCAGAAACTCTCCCACCTTCATGGAAAGCTTATTCTTCTGATTACTCAAGTGAGTAAATCAAATTGTTTTGTGCTAAACTTTGGATGTGATAGGAATACAGGGAGGAATTGAAAGCCGTGTGTTTCAGCAAGAAATTGATAAATGTTAATAACTCGGAGATGTTATGTATTCGATCGTAAGTAAACCTAATTATGCCTGTTTTCCGGAGGGGTTCTCACTAACCTATTTCAGTTGTTAATATGCTTAGGACAGTTGTGCTATGAACAACAAGTTCCAGGCACAGAAAGAAATTCTGATCACCTTACAGGGTTTTTCAACTTTTACAGAGTAATTCTTTATCGTATTTGGCAAATTTGCTCTTTGCTCTGTATTTGACTATCGTATTAAGGCCATCCACCGTAGTGGTTGAGGGCAAGTTTACTGTGAGGAAGGTGGAGTGTGGTGGGGGTTGCGATACTTGAAATATCTGTGTACTCTGTTTCATGATAAAACCGTATTGTCTTTCAGGTCACAGCTTCAGAGAAATCAAAGGGAATGACTTGTCCTGAGCAAAAGGCAAAATTGGTATATGAGGAAGGTAAGGTTTGGGGGCAGTGTAGAATTTAGAACTGGAACATTCATCTTTTAACTTTGAATTCTGTTATCTTATTTTAAAGAACATGAATGTGAATAAGATCATGCTTGGCACACCTTCTGTGGCAAAATACGATCAAATAAGAAAAGAGAAGGCACAAATACAGTAGAGTAACAAAAAAGGGCATTAGGTATGGAAGAGATGAACAGAAGTAGGAGAACACTGTGAACAAACTTTAGGCCAGCACATTATGACCCTAGATGACAATAGGTAATTTCTTAGGAAACATTAATGACCAAAGTTGACTAAATAAAAAGAACTAGAAACCTTGAATAAGCTGATGGCCCTAAAATTGGTTTAATCAAAACATTTGCTCAAAGATGCCAGGCATAGAGTTTTTATAGGTGAATTTTGATAGTCTTTCAAGGAATAAGTCATTTTTGTTACAAACAATTTTGGCATTTTATGAGTCAAAACCAGATAAGGATATTAAGAAAACAACATTTTAGACCATCTTCAAATATCCTGAGTAGCAGATTATAGAAGTGCTTAACTAAAATACCAAGTAGAATTTATTTAAAGATTGTAAGACAATTTAGCATCAAGGATTTATTAATGTAGTTACTACATTAACTGATTAATAGAACACTATATACGAATAGATCTAGAAAAAGAATTCCATAAAATTCAGTCTTTATGTCATTATTGATAATCTAAGCAACCTCCAAATTTAAAGGAATTCTCTTAATCTGTATCAAGGCAGAGTTTGGAAGCATTCCCATAAAGTCAGGAACTAGACAATAATGTACTTTTTATTGCTTCTGGATATCCTGCCTAGTACTGTATGAAAGAAGTGAATTCTAGAACATTGGACTTGGCAGTTGTTAACCATCACAACTTAGAAAATGCAGCAGAATCTACAGTTATACCATCATGAATGAGATAAGGAAGTAAGTTTACTGGATATCAAGATCAGCAAAAAGGAATCGGAATCAGTAGCATTATTATGTTCCAGTAACATATTGTGTGTCTACTAACATGTGTCCCAGTCAGGAAATCTATTAGGAAAAAGATCTCATTCATAGCAGCAATCAAAACTATGAAGTCCCTAGAAATATATCTAAAAAATGAAACAAACCTTTATATAGAGAAAATTACAGAACATAACTGAAGGACATAAAAGCATACCTGAATTAATTAGACTTCATGTGCATTTTTCCAAATTTTATTGAGATACAATTTACCCATGACATTATATTTTTTTTTAGGTGTGCAACATAATGATTTGATATATGTATGTATTACGAAATGGCCACCATAATATATTTAATTAACATCCATCACCATAGATAGTTGCATTTTCCCCCCCAACAATGAGAACTTTTTTTATTCTCTTAGCAGCTTTCAAATAAACCGTACAGTATTGTTAACTGTGGTCACCATGCTGTACATTATATCCGCAGGACTTCTTTATTTTCTAACTGGAAGCTTGTATCTTTTAATTTTCACTCATTTCTCCCTACCCTCCATTCCCCATGTCTGGCAACCACCAGTCTCTTCTCTGTAAGTTTTGTGTTGTTTAGATTGCACACATAAGTGAGATCATACAGTATTTATTTTTCTCTGTCAGACTTACTGAACTTAGCCCAGTACCCTCAAGGTCTATCCATGTTGTCATAAATGGGATGATTTCCTTTTTTAAAAAGCTGAATGATATTTAATAGCTGAGTTCAGTGGCTGAATGTGTACCACATTTTTTTTAAACATCCATCCATTCCATCAGTGGACTCTTAGGTTGTTTCTGTGTCTTGGCTGTTGTAAATAATGCTGCAGTGAACATGGGGGTGCAGGTATCTCTTTAAGATCCTGACTGTGTTTCCTTCGACATCTACCCAGCAGCATAATTGATGGGTCATCTGGTAGTTTTATTGTTAATTTCTTGGAGAGCCTCCATACTGTTTTCAGTAATGCCAGTACCGTACCAATTTGCATTTCTACCAATAGTGCATGAGGGTTTCCGTTTCTCCACATCCTTGGCTTAAGTTTTTAAGGATGGATTTTGTTAAGGTTTTGGTACTTTGTCCTACTCAGTGAGATCTTGGTGGAATAAAACAATAAATGTACTTTTATGCAAATAAGAGTATTAACTTAATGTTACTTCTTAGGTGGATGATAGCTGAATATATTTCTAAAAGTACATTCAGGAATCTGATTCTATTTAGTTTTTAGGGCTCTGCCCTCTGCTTGTTGATTACAAACTTAAGGTTGGGTTTTCTCCTTGTAGAGTCTTCTGAAGAGGAGTCAGATGATGAAATAGAGAAGGATTCTGATGTGAGTGATTTGTTTCCTGTTACATAAATCTGCTTTTATATCCTTGTGTTCTGTAAGAACGAGGGCTTAATGAATGCTTTCCTTTTTTAATATATTTCTACCAGGATAATTGGGATGAAGATGAGGAAGATAAAGAAAGTGAAAAAGATGAGGATGTTGATGAAGAGGAGGAAGAGGAAGAGGAAGATGCTGAAGAAAAGGACGAAAATGGTGAGGACAGAGATGTGGCAAGTGAGAAGGAATTAAATGGAGACTCTGATTTAGATCCTGAAAATGAAAGTGAAGAAGAATGAAGATGGAAAAGAAGCCAATGGAACTATGTAATCTCTGGCTCACCTTGCCCAGTGCTGCCGAGTTCTCCTGGGAGGGTTGTCTCTGGGACGGATGCCAAGGACCGTTGCACATTTCCAAGTTCCTCATGGTGGTTCCCATGCCATCTTGCTGTCCTGAGCACCCCAGACTTAGCTGTGTAAATAAGAGTGTTTCATTCAAATGTTAATAAACTTTACACAGTAAATAGACACATTTTCTGCAATGTACTGACATGAGTGTCCAATATATGGTATATTTTTATAATATAATATCCTAGTATGGTTGGTTATACCAAGAATTGACAGGAGTGAAGATGAAGACCTTTCCCTTGTAGGGTTTCAAGAACTGGACTTTGTGAAGGAGTCAGCTCTTATCTCAGGTCGGTATCTCTCGTCAAATCCAGATATGAAGCAGCACTAGTGAAAACAATTTTTAATTTGGTACATTTTCATAAAATATGAAGGGATGACTAAAGATTCATAGTAAAAACGGTTGCGATTTTAAAAATTAAATATCAATTTCCCTAGCTTGTCTGTGAATGGTGGTGATCTGATTTGAGTCAGGCTGAATATTTGGAGTGCTTCCCCTAAACAGCCATTTATTTTTTAATCTGTCATGTGGAATATTTTTTTAAAACACACAAAAAATTATGGTAATTAAAAAAACTAAAGAATTAGCCATATTAAGGATTTTTCTTGACTGCAAGTTGCCTGTAAAGAATCATCAGTGTATAGATTTAGAAGTATCCATTACTTGCAACTTTTTAAAAAATTCAGTTATAGCTGCTTTTGAAGAGGTTTTCACTTTTATTTAAATTACTAATGGATCAAAGAACAATTGTTTATTTTTTTCTCTTTGGTTTTAGATATTAATGATAACCTTGTTGGAATTTTTTTCCAAAGAAAATATTTTTATAATTCAGTAATTTAATGTTTTCCTTCCTTTTCATTACCCACTCTTGGCAGTGTTAGGGTATCTGTTTACCTTTAAAATAATAAATCTGACTCAAGATTTTTTTATGTATCTATAAATAAGTATTTTGGTGTGCAACAAAAGCCTTTTCAAATTATCAGTACTTTTTTTTTTTTTTTTTTTTTTTTTTTTTTTAATTTTAAAGAATGAGCCAGTATTTGTTTAGTGCTCTCTAGGGAACATGCAGATGGGAGCTCAACTCTAAGGGAGGGCTGGGGAGATGGGTTTATTTTTACCACCTGTGAATATGTAAAACACAAAACCATGATCTCTGAGGGACTTTTTAACACCAGTGGCAGGACAAGAGACTTCTGTGCTCAACTAATGGAGCCGGAGCCATATAGGCATCTTGGGAAACAAGTTTGAGCCAGCTACTGGTGTAATGTACAGTTATATTTGTCTATAAATGGAACTGTTTATGGCAATTTAATACCATTCTCTTTGTAAAGTGAATAAATATTCATCTTTACCCAGTCTTGTCTTGTGGTGTATGTAGAGGAACACAGCCACCTATTTGGGCTTGTGTGAAGGTTTCAAGAAAGTGATCCTACTCCGCTAGCGTTAATAGGTACACTCTCAGGGTTTGTTGGAAAACCTGGAATTTGTAACGAAGTGAAAGAACCAGGAACTTTGAATTGGGATGCAGCCCCGCTGGCTGAGTCGTGCTCCCACAGCCCGAGGCTACAGTGGTGGTCGTGGTTTCCCTGCACCTGACTCTCCCGGGAGAAGTAAAGGACCACGTGTGTAGTGATTGCTTACTAATTATTGTTGGGCTTAGACAAATCCGGGGCTTAATTAGGCTTGTTTCAAAGACGTTTCTAGTTTCATGGTGTTTTTCACCATTGTCGTTCCACTCCTAATCCAGGGCAACCGCGTTTTGTGTGTGTGGTGTCGTCTTTTCTGAGATTAATTTTTCCTCCCAAGCTTTTATTTTGAAAAGTTAACCCTACATTCATGATCAAGGATTAACATTGTATTTGGTTGTGGTTACTGCTCTGTTAATCCAGAATATCCCCCTTTGTGTGTGTGTGTCATGATTTTGATATTTAAATGATACCCATAAATAAGGCTGTGTTGGAGAAATGTTGTACCATCTGGATTCGTCTGATTGTTTCCTTTTGGTTAGATTCTGGTTTAAATGTTTTTGGCAAGAATACTAAATAGGTAGGGGTATCAGATTAATTTGTAAAGAAGTCTTTGGGTGTAGATGAATATACAGAGTATATGTTTTGATGTAAGTAGGTATCAAACTTAGGTTTGGGACTTTTGAAGTTTTAGTGCAGCGGGGCTCTTGGGGCGCAGAAGTGGAATCGTGGCAGTGAGAACACTGGGTATATTGATATAAGGCTGTTCCCTATGGAAATTAACTCTCAGCATTCTACATTCATTCATTCAACAAATACTGATTGATTGTGCCTACTCTGTGCCAGGGATTATGTAGTTGCTTGGCATACATCACTGAATTCTGTCCTGAGAAGCTGTGTTCTACCAGAGAGATAGGCAAACACAATGTGTAAGAGCAAGTAAATTCTATGTAGTACGTTAGATGGTGACTTAATGGGGGGGAGTTGGGGGTGGGAGAGTGTAGGCTGCAGAATTAAATACATGATCAGGGTAGGGTTTGTTGAGAAGGTGAGGTTTGAATATAGACTAGGAGGGGTGAGGGAGTTAGCAAGTGGGTATCTGGGGAAGAGTGTTGTAGGTGAGGAAACTGCCTGAGCAAAAGCCCTGTGGCCAGCACCTGCCTGTGATTGTGTTGCAGCGAGATGGTCAATGAGACAGGGAGAGTACATCAAGAGGTAAGGAGCAGCCAGGTTTCATAGGGCCTTGCAGGCCATTGTTGGGAGTGGTGCTCTCACTGATAAAGTTGCAGTGTTTGGGCAGAGGAGTGCTGTCTGGCTTATGTGTTGAGAATTTTGTATCATTCTGGTGCTATGTTGAGAAATCGAAAAGTTGTATTCTAATAGGCAGAGACCAGGAGGATGCTTTGGCAGTAATCCAAGTGAGAGATGATGGTGACTTAGACCATTGTGGTAGTCTGGGTTTGGTTGGTTTCTGGGATTGTTTTAAAATCAGAGCTAATTGGATTTCTTGTGAGGTATGAGAGAGGATGAGTCACTGAAGACTCCCCAGTGTTTTTTGCTGGAGCACCTGGATGATGCTATGGGCAGAGCAAGTTTAGAAAAGTAAATCAGGGGCGCCTGGGTGGCGCAGTCGGTTAAGCGTCCGACTTCAGCCAGGTCACGATCTCGCGGTCCGTGAGTTCGAGCCCCGCGTCAGGCTCTGGGCTGATGGCTTGGAGCCTGGAGCCTGTTTCCGATTCTGTGTCTCCCTCTCTCTCTGCCCCTCCCCCGTTCATGCTCTGTCTCTCTCTCTCTCAAAAATAAATAAACGTTTAAAAAAAAAAATTAAAAAAAAAAAGAAAAAAAAGAAAAGTAAATCAGTAATTGAGTTTTGGACATGTTGAGTTCTAGATGTGTAATTAGGCACATACCTACCCAGTTGACTTGGCGAAAGTGAGATGGAGGTGGAGGTTTGGTATTGACATGTATGTGACAGTTAAGCCACAAGACTGCGTGAGCTTCCCATAGAGCACTTGGACATAGGAAGAGCACCCAGGCCTGGGGCTTCAGGTTCCGAGTACGAGAAGAGAAACTTCAAGGAACGCATCCAAGAAAGCGTGACCATGGACTAGGAGGGGCTGATGTTTATTTACTCTTCATTCTCTTGAAATCTGAATTCATGACAACCTTCAGCTGTGATTCTTTCAACTGTAGGTGATATTACTGGTGTGTCCTCCCAGGCCATGGTGTTTTTTACGATGCCCTTCATGACCATTTGTTGATCCCTTCTTTGAAGGCAACTCAGGTGTACAATTTTTTTTTAAGGAAGGAAATACATTTTTTTTTTAAGTTTGTTGATTTTTTTTGAGAGCGAGCGAGCATGATTGGGGCGGGGTGGAGAGAAAATCCCAAGCAGGCTCCACACTGCCAGGACAGAGCCCCACAATAGGCAGGGAGGGGCTCAAACTCACGAACTGTGAGATCATGATCTGAGCCAAAATTGAGTTGGACGCTTAACCAACTGAGCCACCCAGGTGCCCCTAAGATTTTATTTATCTTTATTTATTAAAAAAAATTTTTTTTTTTACATTTATTCATTTTTGAGAGACCGAGCACAAGCCGGGGAGGGGCAGAGACAGAGGGAGACACAGAATCCAAAGCAGGCTCCAGGCTCTGAACCGTTAACACAGAGCCCAACGCGGGGCTTGAACCCACGAACCGTGAGATCATGACCTGAGCTGAAGTCGAACGCTTAACTGAGCCACCCAGGCGCCCCCTCGGCCCCCCCCCCCCCCAAACTTGCTTTTTAATATAATGTGTTCTTTCCTTTATGGCACCTCAGCACTGTCCTTTGTGCTAACCCATTTTGTGTCCACAATTTGTATACCAGATCAGAAAATGTAGAATGAGAGTCTGTAGCCGTGTAGACAGATTAGCAGGCACAGTCTGGCACAAGTGTGGGATAGATGGTATTCTGTCTCTTCTGTACAATGCTGGCTGACTGGCTGTGAGAAAACCAGATTGAGCGTACTTCGCAAGTACTTTGTGGATAGTTTTTGATAGGAAGGTAGTTCTGAGAGAAACAAGGCGATTATAAATGCACGTGAGGAATGTCAAATGAAAAACCCCGAAGTTGAAAATCACCACTTTAAAAGTTGCCTGGCATATTCTTTGTAGGTAATGATCACTCAAAGGGGGAGGAAATAACTATACGTAACTGGCCGCTGAAGTGAAGGGATTTCCTGATGGAAGTAAGTAGGTATGAAAGCATTTTGTTAGACCCTTGGCCCCACCGTAGCGTGTTTTGTTCCAGTTAGAAAGAGGCGAAGGGGCATGGTGGTGCCTGGCCTTCTGCAATCCCTGAAGACTGAGGCCATGTGGCAGCTAGCTGCCTTAGCTGGCCCTGTGTGGTCACGATGTTGCAAAACTGGGCCAAAGCTTCGCAGGTTCAGAAACTAATTGCCTTTGTCCTTAGAAGTGATGCAATTTCGTGAAGTGAAAAAGTTAACAAGGCTTCTAGGAAAGATTGGTATTTAAATGGTGTATTTACAGTGAGAAGCATATCTCTCAAGCGGAGTAGCGTGTTCAAGTTTGGTGGAGACCTGTCTTTCTGCACAGGAAAGCCACAGAGTAAGCTGGCTTTATAATTAGAAGATTGTCTTTGAACCAGAGTGTGAAATTGGAATAAGCAATGAATTGGATGGTTTTACTAGCTGGTGTAACGGGCAGTGTGTAGTCTACATTGTGAAGGGGTTGGAATTCTAGGCTTTCCTCACCTTGCTCTGGGCCCTTCACTTCATACTGATCCTGCTTTTAATGGGACAGTTACTGTGGTTGGAACGCAGGTGTTCTGGGCCTCCTCAGGCACCCACCCACTTAGGACAGCTGGTTAGGGTACATTCTAATAATTTAGTGGACAGCTTCCTCCTGACCATGGGCACCATCACCATGCAGTTACACCTAAGAAATAAACTTGCCATTTTCAGCCAAACTTTGACCTTGTTAAGTATTTTCAACCTAGCAAAGTCTGCCTCCCCTTCTTTATTGTGGTAAAATATACGTGGACGATTCTAACCGATTTGTTTTTCCTTTTCCCTTTTGTTTGTTTTTTGAGAGAAAGAGCGAGTGCACGAGTAGGGGAGTGGGGCAGAGGGAGAGAGAATCCCAAGCAGGTTCTACACTGTCAGTGCACAGTGAGATCATGAGATCAGGAACCATGAGATCATGACCTGAGCTGAGATTAAGAGTCACGTAACAGACTGAGTCACCCAGGCACCCCTCCCACCCCCTTTTCTTTAATGTATTTTTAAACCCTATTGTTTTAAAAACAATGGCATCCATTGAGTAAATTTTGGGAAATACCAAAAAGCATAAGGAAGGAAAATAAAATTATATTAACAGATAACCGTTTATACTGTTTGGAGTATCTCCTTTAAATCTTTTTCTCTTTAAAAAAAATTAAAAATAAATCTTTTTCTCTTTGCATGGGTGCGCACACATTTTTCTTAAGAAATTGGAATCCTAACATTTGTTCATTTTATTCTTTGTCACATTAATATTATTAATTACCCTTTGAAATAATGCTATCTGTGGTTTTTAGTATTCCATCATGTTCTACTTTAAATTTGTTGTAAGTAACGCTACAGTGAACATTTTGCCCACGTTTTGTATTTCTTTTTAAATGTATCCTTATGAGGTATTCTTAGGAATAGCGTTAGTTAATAAAATACATGAATATTCTCTTCAGACATGAAATTTGCTAAATCCTTTTCCAGAAAGGTTGTATTGATTTTTTTTTTTTTTTTTTAAGACTCTTTCTTTCTTTAGACTTGCAAATTCAGGTCCTTGTCTTTGCTTAAAGGGATTGTCTTATTTATCTGTAAAGACTTTTTATTTATTAAAGATATTCATCCCTTGCCAAACATGCCACAGATATTTTCCCCCGACTTGCCTTTTCATTTTTTGTATGATACTATTTTCCTTTATGGTTTTCTTATTTTTAAGCTTAAAAAACCTTTCCCCTAGGAAGATACTCCTTGTATTTTGTTTTAGTCCTCTTTATCTCCCCTGCCCCCACATTTACCTTTCTAGTAACTGGTTGTGATTTATCAATCCATGTGAAATAAAGTTGGTTGTAACCACTATTTTTCCAAGTGGAAAAAATAAATGCTATAAAACATTAATACGTTGCATGTAGATGAGAGTGATTGTTTTAGAAGGGCATATATGTTAGGTTGCAATCTAAAACATGTTTCTGTGGGTAAGACACTTGAAAGCTGCTGCTGTAATCCATTTTGAATTCTTTTCCGTGTATCTGTGAGACGGGAGAGGCTCTGATTTAGTTTTCCCTCCACACACACCAGTTTTCTCCACACTGTTGAATGCTGTTAGCACTGGACTGAATTTGTGTCCTCCCCAAATTCGTATGTCGATCCCCTAATCCCCGATGTGATGGTATTTGGAGATGCAACCTTTGGGAGGTGATCAAGTCAGGAGAGTGCAGTTCTCATGGTGGGGTTCTTGCCTTTATATAGAAAACCCGAGAGAGCTTACTTCCTGTCTCTGCTCTCTCCATGTGAGTGTCCAACGAGAGGATGGCCATCCACCAACCAACCAGGAAGCAGGTTCTCACCAGGCACCAGATCTGCCGGCACCTTGATCTTGGGCTTCCCAGGCTTCAGAACTGTGAGAGAGAAATGTTTGCTGTCTAAGGCTCCCAGTCTGTGGTATTTGTCCAGCGGCCTGAGCAGACGAAGACTCTTTTTCTGGCCTGTAGACGTATGCTTATATGGCAGGTCTGGTTCATTGCCAACCATTCTATTCACTGTTCTCTCCTTTGTATCACTGCTACATTGGTGTGAACCAGTGTTGCTTTGCAATTAATTCATTTTTATTGTTGGTATCTCTATACCTATAAATATTCCCTAAATATTTTTTCATTCTTCCATATTGTTAAGTAAATATTCTTTGGTTGTAAGAAACAAAAACTTGACTGGAGGCAGCTTAAGCAAAACAAACGTATTACAAATTCAAAGAATCTCAGTGCACAGGCAGAACCAGCTGGCCCTCAGGAAGGGATTACAGGTGGGAGGGGGAAGAACCGGCAACGGCTCCGAGCAGTCCCTTATCTTCTGCCCTCTGTCGCCTCTGTCCCCAAGTTTATGATGTTATAATCCAGCCACTGCTGACTCTCAGGAGAGCTGGATATTCTCTGCATCTCCAGATCCACTGTCCCGCTTTCTCCATCTGCTCCATGGCTAGGAGGCTGGGTTTTATAAACTGCATCAGCCCAGCTCCTGGGCTGGCGGCTGGTTGGGATCAGCCAATGGGCGGGACTGGCAGGGGTGGGAGGACAGGAGGGTCTTGTTTATTGGCCTGGGCTAGCTCTCCAGCTAGCCAGCTGGCCTTGGGGTGGCAGGGACTTAGCTCTGGCTAGAGTCCAGGAACAATCCCCCCTTTGCTCTTCTGTGGTTGCAGTTTGAAGTTCACTTTGCTTTCTTGCCTATCTTTCTCAATGCCTCACCCTCTCTGGCCAATTTCCCCTAACTCTGCCCACACCTTTGCAAGTAGCCCCTTTATGAAATTCTTCAAACACTATCAAAGCGTGTTACCTGTTTTCCCCTGGGAGCTTAAGCCAGTCCAAATTGCCGGTTCCTGGGAGAGCGTGGCTTCGTTTTGGTTCAGGTACCACCACATCAATCACCCAGGCCTGGGCATGTCACATCACGGTAGTGAAGGGGGCAGTCTCCTGTCCAAAGTCAGGTTCATTGTGAACTGAGCTGCTGTATACCTCACAGAGAGTTAAAGCATTAACAAATTAAAAAATGTTTAAGTTGTGGTAAAATATACATAATATAAAATTTACCATTTTAACCAGTTCAGTGGCATTACTAAGTACATCCATGTTGTGTGCCCATCACCACCACCCATCTCCAGGACCTTTTCATCCTCTCAAATTGACACTCGTTATCCTCGGAACCCTAACTCCTCTCCCCTTCACCATAGCCCCTGGCAACCACTGTTGTCCCTTTTGCCTCTGAATCTGATCACTCCAGGTACTTCATTGAAAAAATAAATCTTAGACAAGTAATACAGAAATACATTCTTGTCAGAAAGGATGAAAACATTATGTATAAGGCTGAACTAAATCTGCCCCCCACCTCGGATCCCCTTCCTCACCACTCGCGATGGTCACACACACAGGTGAGCATGGTTATTTTAGAGGCTGGGTTCTTCTGAAGCTTTTCCTATGCCTTTCTTTGCCTACATACATGTGCTCTTAGAAATTAAGTCATTTCTCCGTTTCTCACGTAAATGGTATACTGTATGTAGCATTCTGTAACTAGAACTCACTTTTTATTACCTGGCACATGTTGGAAGACTTTCCAAGTTTGTAAGACAGAACTTCCTCATTCCTTAAAACTGCCTCAGGACCAGTTGGCCTGGCTTGGGGGTAGAGCAATAGAGTAAAAGAATTGATTCCATCATGGAATGTTATAACATTAAAATTTAGTTTTCCCATTGGATAGGAATATCATATGATGATGATTTTTTTTTAAATTGGGAAATGGTGGCTCTTGCTACTACGTCTGCAGGTTGGGGTAATCGCATTGGAAGAAATGATCTAATTGTAGTTTAGGAGTGTGTGTGGCTGAACATTCCAGTTTGGGCAAAGTAAATAATTTGCCTGTTCTGGCACATCATATTCCTCAGGCTCTTACCTCATGGCTGAATGATTTTGTGTGTTTGTTTAGGACTCCAGTAGGATAGGGGAGGCACTGGGGTTCTGCATAGGTGGGAATCTTTTCATCGGGAAGGGTTTTTTTCTGCCTTTCTTGTTTCACAGCTGGGTGCTCAGTGCTTTGCACACAGTTGCCTGGGATTGTGACTTATGGCACTTACAATTTAGGGGTGGGGATGAGTGGGGAGATACAGTTGAACAACTACTTAGAAAACAAGGTAGAATGAAGTAAATGTCATTTATTTTTACAAGACAGGTGCCGTGGAAGCCATGAGAAAGGGGAGACCAATCTACTCCCAACCAGAGATCAGAATGTCGAAGAACAAAAGTGAGGAGCAAAATAGATGCTTAAGAGGTGCGTTCTAGAAACATAACATGAACACCTTAGAACTGAGATCCTTGATCAGTGAAGTATGGGAGACTATCTAGTTTCAAGAAACCAAAATGAGTTTTGATGAATGGGGAGAGCCTATGGCAACATTTTCTCAGGTAGTCCCAGATGGTCCTCTCACCCTCACTGGACATCCAGTGTCTAGTTTATTATTTTTTTTATTTTTTATTTAAAAAAAATTGTTTTTTTTTAACATTTATTTATTTTTGAGACAGAGAGAGACAGAGCATGAACGGGGGAGGGTCAGAGAGAGAGGGAGACACAGAATCTGAAACAGGCTCCAGGCTCTGAGCTGTCAGCACAGAGCCCGACGCGGGGCTCGAACCCACGAACTGTGAGATCATGACCTGAGCCGAAGTCGGACGCTTAACCGACTGAGCCACCCAGGCGCCCCTCCAGTGTCTAGTTTAGAGTGCACACGTGTGTTGCTTTCTGCCCTTGCTTGAATTTTCTCAGGGCGTTGAATTTCCTCCCATCCTCCCCAGGTTGCCCTGGTTACTTTCTCAGGCTGGAAGGACAGCATCCATATAAAACAACCACTAGGTGCCATCCTTGCTTTGTGCAAATTTCTGCTTTCGGGAGTCTTGAGGAAAAGCTGCTAGTTCTGACCTCTCTGTGGGGCTGTGCCTTCTGCACACCCTACTTTCTGGGGTTGCCCCAGAGAAAGCATGAGGCGCTCCCAACTCTGTTTTCTGGTGTCCAGGTCCTAAAACAGAGCCTGGGTGTCTCAAGCCCAGCAACACACATTGTGAGAAGGACCCAGAAGTGAACCCCTATTTAGAGGAGGTTGAGTCTTCAGGTGGTTGGCCCATTTGGACAGAGTGGGCCGCTGGCCTGTCTGCACCCTTCCCGGACCCACTGCCAGCACCAGCCCCCTTCCCCACTGGAGGCCAAGCACCTACCTGACAAAATGCCCAGCCGACAGGAGAAGCAGCCGTCTGTGAGTCGCCCAGCACAGGAAGCTTGATTGGATGCTCCCCTTTCTGCATTTCCTTCAAAAGTGAAGTAATAATAATAATAAAGCCAAAATCAGAGAAAGGTCACACATACCATACGTCAATTGCATCAGTTTCCCCTGTAAAGTCTGGTCCGTGGAAACCATGATTCTATGCTATGGCAATAATGGGAGGGACGTAGAATTTTTTTCCACTTCTTTTCCCAACTTATAAAAATTTCAAATATACAGAAAAGTTGGAAGAATAGTGTAATTATCTGTATCATACCACTTACATTAATCCACTGCTAATATTTCATTTTGCTTCATCTATATTTGTGTGCATGTTTATTTTTGCTGATCTTTTAGAAAGTGCATTGGAGATGTCACCAAACTTTACTTCTAAATACTTCATTGTGAAGTTCCTGAAAATTGTGACCTCCAACATAATCACAGTATCAATATTATGCTAAAAAGATAAAATAGTAATTCCCGTTTGTCCAGTTCATATTCGATTTTTTCCAACTGTCCCCCAAATGTATTTTATTTTTTATAGCTGTCATTTTTCAAGCCAGGATCTAGTCAAGGTTCACTCACTGGATCTGCTTAAGTCTTCTTTTGCTACTTTTGCTCTAAAACAGTATCTCCCATTTTCCTTCCTTAGTTTTTTTCTATGACATTAACACATTGAAGAGACCATGACAGTTGTCTTATAGAATGAGCCACATGCTGGATTTGGTTGTTTCCCTGTCGTGGATATAACTTATTCTATCCTCTGTGTTTTCTATAATCTGGATGTTACAACTCAGTACTATCCAATAGAATATTTTCTGTGGTGATGGAAATGTTCTCTGAGATGTCCAATATGGTAGTCAACAGCTACGTGTGGTCACTGAGCACTTAGAATGTAGACATCATGGCTGCATAACTGAATTTTAAATTTTATTTAATTTTCATTCATTAATATACATTGAAATAGCTGCATGTGGCTAGTGGCTATGGTACGGAGCAGCACGGATCTTAAGGCTTCATTGGATTTAGGTTTAATGGTTTCGATAAGACTTCAAAGATGACACTGTATACTTCATATTGTAACACCTCAGGAGGTGAGATAATGATACATTGTCCCACTATTAGTGATGCTAGTTTAAAAAAAAGCTTTATTGAGGTATAATTTACAATCAGTAGCATACATTCTAAGTATATAGGTGAATGGGCTTCAACAAATCTTTTGTTTTGTTTCTTAACGTTTATTTTGAGAGAGAGAGAGAGTGCAAGTGGGGGAGGGGCAGAGAGAGAGGGAGACACAGAATCTGAAGCAGGCTCCAGGTTCTGAGCTGTCAGCACAGAGCCCGACACAGGGCTCGAACTGAATTTTACGAGATCGAAGTGTGAGATCATGATCTGAGCTGAAGTCAGATGCTCAACCGACTGAGACACCCATGTGCACCTCTGGTTTTAGCATTTAAAGCTAAGTTTTCCCTTTGCTACAACCCACAAATTTTGACAGGCTGTATTTTCATTTTCATTCAGCACAAAACATTCTCTAATTTCTCTTTTCTCTTGTGAGTTCTCCTGCGACTCATGGATTATTTAGAAGTGTGATTTTTCATTTCCAAATATTTGGGGATTTCCTAAGGATCTCTCTATTATTACTTTCTAATTTAATTCTGTTATGGTAAGAGAATATCCTCTGTATGACTTAATTCTTTACACTTACTGAGGCTTGTTTTATGGCCCAGTACATAATCTACCTCAGTGAATGTTTCTCTTGCACTCGAAAAGAATGGGTGTTTGCTATTGTTCAGTAGAATGTTCTATAAATATCAATTAAGTCAAGTTGTTTGATGGTGTTGTTCAGGTTTTCTACTTTTTGTGTCTACTTATCCTATCCATTATTGAAAGAGGTCTACTGAAGTATTCAAGTGTAAATATGCGTTTGTCTGTTTTTCCTTGCGTTCTGCCAGTTTTTGGTTCCGTATGTTAAGGTTCATCATTGGGCACGTCCACATTTAGGACTGCTGTGTCTTCTTGATGAATTGGCCTCTTTGTCATTGTGGAATGTCCCTCTTTATACCTGGTGGAAGCTCTTGTTCTAATGTCTGCATTTTCTGATATTAACGCAGCATTGCCACTTCCCTTATGTGTATTGTTTGCACAATATATTAAATCTCTTTCCATCCTTTTACTTTTTGCCTGTGTTTAAAATTTTATTTAATTTATTTATTTTACTTTTTTTAATGTTTATTTATTTTTGAGAGAGACAGAGTGCGAGTGGGGGAGGGGCAGAGAGAGAGGGAGACCCAGAATCCGAAGCGGGCTCCAGGCTCTGAGCATCATTGGATGCTTAACCGACTGAGCCACCCAGGTGCCCCTGTGTTTTAAATTTTAAAGTGATGTCTTGTGAGCAGCATATAGTTGGGTTTTGTTTTTGCCCAGTCTGACTCTTTCTTCCTTGAATGTTTAGACCATGTTCATTTACTGTACCAATCAGAATGATTGGGATTAAATGTACCATCTTGCTATTAGTTTTCTATTTGTCTCTTCTGGTCTTTGTTCCCTCTGTCTTCTTCTTTTGTTTAAATAAACACTTGGAGGCTTCTTTTTTTTTTTAACATTTATTTATTTTTGAGAGAGAGAGAGAGAGAAAGGGAGAGAGAGAACAAGCACACAAGCGGGGGAGGGGCAGAGAGAGAGAGGGAGAAACAGAATCTAAAGTAGGTTCCAGGCTCAGAGCTGTCAGTGCAGAGCCTGATGTGGGACTTGAACCCATGAACCACGAGATCATGACCTGAGCCAAAGTCCAATGCTTAACCGACTAAGCCACCCAGGGCACCCCTTCCCTTCTTCTCGTGACTTTTGGATAAATAGTTTTAAAAATTCCACTTTAGTGGCACCTGCGTGGCTCAGTTGGTTAAACAAGTCTCTTGATTTAGGCTCAGGTCATGTCTCATGGTGGGTTGTGAGATCAAGACCCACTTTGGGCTCAGTGCTGGGCATGGAGGCTGATTAAGATTCTCTCTGTCCTCTTCTGTCTCTCCTTCTGCCACTCCCCTGCTCACACCCTCTCTCTCAAAATAATTCCACTTTATCGTCACCATTGTCTTATTCGCTCTACTTCTTTGTTTTATTACTTTACTGATGGCTCTAGGTTTCCACATGCATCACAATATGCATGACCCTATGGGTCCCTAGTGAATGCCCTGAGTTATCAACAAGGACTCTCCATTCTGGTTAGTCGGAATGTTGGTTAAATGCTGTGTGAGTTCTGGGAACTCTTCTGCTCACTGTTTCTTGGTAGCTCTTTGTCTGACCTCCTGGAATTTCACTTTACACACGAGCATCTTGGTATTCGTAAAGACTCAAGGGCACACCTAGGAAGAGTTGTCTGGAGCCATTTTTCCACCCACCTCCTTCTCCACCAGAACTCTGTCTTGTGACTTCCAGCTGCATCAGCTCCTCTGAACCCCCCTCTCTGTCTTCTCAACACAGCCGGATTGGGGGTCCCCTTCCCTGCTCTGTGGTCTGGAATGTGCCTCCAAGCAGATTCCTTCAGGCCTCACTACATCCGTTTCCTTTCCCTCAGGAATCGCTAGTGCTGCCTGTTGTCCAGTGTCTAAAAATAATGGTTTCATATATTTTGTCTGTTTTTCTAATTGTCTATCGTGGGAGGGTAAATCCGGTCTATGTTATTCCATCATGTCAGAAGGAGACGTCTCATTTAACTTTTGATTATTGATCTTTTTTATGTGGAGACATAGTCTTTATTACAGTAATTTAAAAATGCATATAAATAATCTACGTTCATAGTGGAAAACCTTGAAATACCAATTGAAGTAAAAATCATCCATAATCCCTCCATCATGAAGTAAGCAGAAATAATGTTTTAGCATATATCCTTCCAGACTTTTCTATGAGCATATGTATCTATAAATATAAAAATAAGACCATACTATCCCCACCAGGACGATGGTTTATAACAGCTGCCTACTCCCCAAGAACGCAGGAGAAATGGTGCCCATTTTTCCTCTGCGTTATGACAGCTCATGAGTTTCTCAGGAGAGCCTACTGCATTTCAGAGACATTTGCAAGACTCTGGACTTGAGAACTTTCATGTGTACAAGGAAATCATATTTGTTTTTTGTTTCTTAAAGTCTGCAAGTTTGCAAATGTAAAACCTTTATAAGAGAAAGATTTTTATTTAATGAGAGAGAGAGAGAGAGAAGCAGTGGGTCTGACATTGTATTCTTAGGCCTCCCAAGGAGCTTGTCCTCAAATGTATTGTTTGAGGGGGCAAAGACAGAGAATATTTTTTTATGGATTGTCAGAGTTCAAGAAATTTGTTCAAGTCTGGACTGTTTATTGGTTATACCATATGGTTTCACTCTTATGTGGATCCTGAGAAACTTAACAGAAACCCATGGGGGAGGGGAAGGAAAAAAAAAAAAAGAGGTTAGAGTGGGAGAGAGCCAAAGCATAAGAGACTGTTAAAAACTGAGAACAAACTGAGGGTTGATGGGGGGTGGGAGGGAGGGGAGGGTGGGTGATGGGTATTGAGGAGGGCACCTTTTGGGATGAGCACTGGGTGTTGTATGGAAACCAATTTGACAATAAATTTCATATATTAAAAATAAATAAATAAATAAAAAATACATAAATAAACTTAAAAAATAAAAATAAAAAAAATAAATAGAAACAAAAAATAATAAAGTTAAGAAAGAAAAATACCCAAATAGGCCACTCTGCTTAAAAATTGTATACATTAAAGCTCTGTAACTCTTGTCTTATCTTAGGGCCTGCATGGGCCCTATCAGAGGGGGCCAGGCCTGGTGTGCCTTTTCCTATGAAGAAATTGAGTATGGCAAAAGCTTTGGAGCAGAGTGCTGAGGGTCCAGACCCCAGCACTTCCTCTGTGAGCTTTGGCAAGCCCTTACCTTCCCTGAGTACCAGCGTCCTCATCCACAAAATCAAAGTACGTAACATCTCCGAAAGGTGGCTGTAAAGATGCATTAAAATAAGGTTTCTAGGGGCGCCTGGGTGGCGCAGTCGGTTAAGCGTCCGACTTCAGCCAGGTCACGATCTCGCGGTCCGTGAGTTCGAGCCCCGCGTCAGGCTCTGGGCTGATGGCTCGGAGCCTGGAGCCTGTTTCCGATTCTGTGTCTCCCTCTCTCTCTGCCCCTCCCCCGTTCATGCTCTGTCTCTCTCTGTCCCAAAAATAAATTAAAAACGTTGAAAAAAAAATTAAAAAAAAAAAATAAGGTTTCTAGTGTATCCAGTGGCCAGCAGCACACGAACGTTCAGTAAAAAGCCTCAGAGATGTTACAAAACTAGCTGAAGACCACAGAGCCAGCAGAACATCAAGTACAAAACCACTGCTCCCAACCCGAAGTGTATTCATTCCCCCGTCTTCATCTATTTTCCAGTTAAGGCCTCTCTTTTTAAACAGCTTAAATTGTTACTTTCCCCCCATAACACTGCAAATTCTCCATGTGACCACCTTGGCTTCTATATTCAGAGACGTGCTGTGCTGTCGTAGATGTTCTCTTTTTGGCTCTGTTTGTCCTCTCTCACGCTGTCTCCCCCACGCCCCACCCCACCGGGTCGGCCCTCTTTCTCAGTGTGTCTCTTGGGAGGAGACGAGGCCATTTTCATCCTTTATACCTTTGCCCTCCTCCTCCAACCTACACACATCCCAAGGATGTGTTTCTGGGGAAGCACTCCCCTGTCACTCACAGGGTCCTTAGAGAGTCATTGCTTCTGCCGTGGTCATGGTATTTCAGAGGGTCCCCCAACCAGGCTCACCCTGCCTCTGGCAAGGGGAGGCCATCTCTCCGCTGTCGTGCGGGCTCTGATAACACCAGCAAGAGAGAAATGCAGGCTATTGCCCTTTGGTGTCGCCGGGAGGATGTGCCATTTCTGTTTGCAGCAACGATGACAAATGTCCATCTGTGTTTTATGGTGAAGTGTCAGGCTACTTTGTGCACGGAGAGGTTTCAGGAAGATTCTGGCTGGGCTTTAGGAGTTCTGCAAGGTTTGCATTGCACTGCGTGCTACCTCTAGGGGCTGAGACTTGCCATGCCACCTTCAGTTCTGGTTTTCGCCCCATTGAAAGGTGAGTATGTTGGGTCTGGAATTGCCTGGCAGGATGTGGGGCACAGTAGTGGGTGCTACAGATGACTCAGAGGCAGGGGGTCTTGGGCTAGGGTGGCCACCTTTCCCACCTGCAGAAGTTGGAGGCCACAGCCTTTCTGTGTCCAGTGAGGCAGGACATGCTCACACTAGTGGGGCAAATGAGGATTCTAGAAGACTAGAGTCCTAAAGGCACTTGGGTTATTAATGCTAGTGGGTTCTTTTTGTACCCATGCTGGTATACAAAAACCAGGGGTGCCTGGACAGTTGAGTGTCCGACTTCAGCTCAGGTCATGATCTCATGGTTCATGAGTTTGAGCCCCGCATAGGGCTCTGTGCTGACAGTTCAGAGCCTGGAGCCTGCTTCAGATTCTGTGTCTCCCTCCCTCTCTGTCCCTCCCATGTTGGCACGTGCTCTTTCAAGAATAGATAAACATTAACAAAATTTAAAAACATTTTTCAAAAACAAACGAATGGAAAACATAAAAAACAAAAGTTTTGGAACCAGATAGACCCCTTTTGAATTCAGACTCTTGGGCTTCCTGACTATGAGATCTTTGACACATGGTTTTCCTTATCTCTTTTGCAGAATTAGAGACAAGCCATTATGTAAGAACCAATGTAACTTCTCTGACACATAGTAGGTGATTAGTGAATGTTAATTTCCTTTCTTTTTCTCTTCCCTAAATTTGGATTAGCTTTGACGTGATTCTTATAACGGTGCTAGGACGTAAGCAGGGAAAATATTTTTATTCCTGTTTTAGAGATGAGAAAATGGGGTACAGAGACATTTACTGATCTGCACAAGGCCACCGGGACAAGCTGGGTCCCCGACGTCCTGACAGTACAGGAGAACAGCTAGGAAACTAGGTAAGTTGGTTTTTGATCCTGGCCCTACCACTGCTGTCTAGATGATGCGCTGTGCCTCAGTTTCCTCATCTGCAAAGTGGAGGTAGTTAGAGTATGTACCCCCAAGGATTGTTGTGGGGATAAATGAGCTAGTGTCTATAAAGTGCTTAGACTGGCAACTAAGGGTGGCTCTGATTATTAAATGCCCCATTACCAGGCCTGCCCCCATGGGCTTGTTTTCAGATATTTGGGTATTCCTGGAGGGTGTCCTTTAGAATTCTGGTTTCCTGCGTATTAATAAGGGGTAGAGGGAGTTAGCATCCATCTACGTCACACTGCTTCTCTGTGAGAGCGTGTGTACTGTGAGGGCCCCGTGTGCTCACGTGAGTGCCACATTAGGACCTACCGTGAGCTCACAGCTGGCATCCACTCCATCAGTAGACCTGGGCTGGCGTTAGGCTATCTGCCTATGCGTCCCTACGTGACTGTGGTTCGGGGCGAGTTTGCTCTTTATTTTCAACTGGCAACTGACAAGCACCCAAAATTGATTCATATCCATGGTAACTGTCACCCAGAGGAACAGTAAGAAACAAGAGTCTTTTCTTTCCATACTCATCGGATAGAGCCGGGTACCCAGAGACCATCAGGCCTGGTTAGTCTCTTTGGAGAGGATGTGGGTGTCTCCTCCTGCTTGTCTCTCTCTCCCCCCAGGGAGTCCTGGCTGACTACTCAAGGCTGCTGGAGACCAGCAGGCCTGGAAATTATAGAACCGGGCCTGGGACTCCTCGCCTTTGAAAATGCCCCTGAAGCCTGGCGCCTCAGGTAATGGGTGGGTGGTTTGGGGAAGTGTTTGTCGGTTGTAGTCTGGAGGGGGCCGAAATTACTCAGGAAAGCTTGCATTTGTGGTAGTTGATAATTTTTAGAGAGAAGATTGGTGGTGGTGGTTGTCAGGGAGATCCTCAATCGGCTGTGTGATGGTAGGAAGACATGTTCTGTCTCTCTTTTATATCTTCTCTGGGGTATTTTTTTCTCTGAAGGGCTTTTCCTTCTCTTCTGCTTCTGATGACTTTTCAGGAGGGAAGTAACGGTGTCCTGGTACCAGCTGGTGAGGGAGATACACACCTTGACTCATCTGAACAACTTTCTTGAGATCTGATTTGTTCTTGATGGTCCCAAGAGGTAAAATATGATTTATAAAAATTTGAATTACAAATTTGTTATTCACTTGGGCTCAAGTTCTGGGCTAGTTGCCCTGCAAACTTTGAAAGAGATCGGAACATTGATTTGTAACATGTGTTCCTCAAAACTCTGGTCCTAAGACATATTTCATGAACAAACATGTCTTCTATGTCACACAGATATAGAAATTGCTTCATATGGGTCTATGGTCATATGTATTTGGAAACCACTTCATCCTCTACCCCTTATTAGAGCATTACAATACATAGAACCTATTAAGGGTCCTGAGACATCATCTAGTTAAGAAACTAGTTCAACATTAGTTGAGTTTATGTTTCCCAAACTACTTTTACTGGAATTTTTTTTTGTATTCATATTTATTCCACAAAATACAACTGGAGGATAGCTGGGCTGACATTCCCTATATAGTCCAGATTCATTCTATGTTCCAGAATGCAGCTGGAATGAAACAGAATTCACTTGGAATGCAGGGGACTGCATCTCCATTTTCCTCATGTTCCAGAGCTGTGGAGTGATAAATGTTCTTAGTGGGGGGCTGGGGAATGGAAGGCTGAGTGGGGGAAGGCTGGATCCCTAGTAAGCATCCTGTAAGGATGCTGTATGGCTGCCATCTCCTCCCACATCCCTAAGGATAGAGAGTTCACTGCTTCCTGGGGAAGCCATTTGTTAGCATGCCAGAAAGCACAGCGTCCTGCACGTATGTTAAGTGGTGCCCTGACCTGTGGAGTTGTGCAGCCGAGCCCAGTTTCACTGTGGCTTATTATCCCTTCAGTGGCTCAATGGAGCCCTCACATTCCCCCCTGAGTCCATCTTTTCTATGTCTTCACACTTCCTTATGTGATGTTATGGCCTTGTAGTCACATTCTCGTTCCTCTGGATGGGCTTTGGTTTGCTGATATCCTTCCCGCAGTGCAGTAAGGAGAAGCAGATCTGAATGCAGACTGAACATTTCCTTTCAGTCCCTAGAGCAGCTCCTGCTCCCAGTCCCTGGTGGAGAAGGGGTCAAGCTCTCACTGCTTGCCTTTCTCCTAGGGCAGCAACTTTTATGTGTAGGTTCTTTGATTGGACTGTCCATGCCACACAGGTCCACACCAAAGATGTGATTTGTATTCACATGGGCTAAATTAGGTGTCATCCCTAGTGAGGAGGATTTGTCAAGACTTTTCATTTTAGTCATTCTGTTCTCAGCACAAGGATCTTTGGATAGAAAGTTCCAGTACACAAATTGCCTTGTGATTTAGGAAACTGTCACCTTTAAGTAATAGAAAACCCTCCTCAAAATGTCTTAAATAATAAAGAAACTTTGCCAACACACTAGTTGGCATTTGATAGTAAGTTTTGCAGCTTGCTTGACCCAGTGTCTCAAAGTGCCTCAAACATACCTCTTCACTTTGTCCCTTGATTGTTTCCAATTGTGTGATCTGTGTATGAAGGTTTTTAAGCCTTTGGAACATTCTCTTTCACTCTACGTGCCTGCCCTGCTCCAGGGAGAATGGCCTATTACCTTTACCCATATTTTCACTCTTTCCTTATTCTTTCTTCATTCCTGATGTCTCCAATTTCCTTCTTTTGTTTCCATTTTGTTTGAAGGACTTCCCTTAGCCATTCTTTTAGGGTAGTTCTGATGGTGACAGATTCTCTTCGTTTCTTTTGTGTAAGGATGTCTTGATTTCAGTTTCATTCCTGAAGGATATTTTTGCTGGGTATAGAATTCTGAGCTAACAGGTTTTTTTTTTTCTTTCAAGATTTTTTTTTTTTTCTCTTTGTCTACTTTTCTGAACTTTGGTTGTGATATTTCCTGGAGTATATTTCTTTATTTAGAGTTTTCTCAATTCTTGAATCTGTAGATTAAAGTCTTTTACTATATTTGGGGAACTTTCAGGCATTTCTTTGAATATTTTTTAGCTCCACACTCTTTAGCCCCCATACTCACTCTAGTAGTACAAAGGTTAGAGCTTTGGTTATAGTCCCACAAGTCCCTGATGCTCTGTTCCTTTCTTGTCAGTCTGTTTTCTCTGTTATTCATATTGGGTAACTTCCATGTTCTCCCTTTAAGTTTATTGATTCTGCCCTATGGCATAGTCATATTCACATTGAGGTTTTTTTTTTATCTCAGTTGTATTTTTCAGTTCTAAAATCTCCAATTGGTTCTTCTTTATATCTTCTATTTCCTCACTGAGACTTTCTACTTTTTTATGTGCTTCGAGTATATTCATCAAAACATTTTATGATGGCTGCTTTAAAATCCTCATTTTCTGTATCATTTTGGTGTTGTATCACTGATTATCTTTTATTATTTAAGTTGATATTATCTTTGTTCCTGGTATGAAGAGTAATTTTCAGTTGTATCTTGAGTATTTGAGTGTTATGTGGTGAGACTAGAGATCCTATTCAGGCTCCTTTTCTGTAGATAGTCATGCTATCTAGGTGTAGCCCACAGATCTGGATAGGGATGGATGTTCAGTTTCCCACTGGGCCCCACTGGCACCATCCCAGCAAAAGCAGGGCACTGCCTCCCACTGTCATGCCTTGCCTCACTTCCAAAGGGTGGGGGTGGAAGTTCCATTCCCACTGCACCCTGCTGTGTGGCACCTTAAAAAGAAAAACAAACATACAGAAATGTACACATATCCTAAGAATGTGATCATAAGCTTGATGAATTTTCACAAACCGGAAATGTGGGGGCATTTTAAGAATTTTCTTATTTCTTTGCATGCTCTTATAAAAATGTATCAAACTCTTTTTCTCTAGTAGCTCCCAGAATTATTTGCTCACTTATTGATTCTTTCTCTCCTTCTACCCTTTATCTCTCTCTCTTTTTAAAAAAATTTTAAATGTTTTTTAATTTATTTTGAGAGAGACAGAGACAGAATGAGAAAGAGAATCTCAAGCTGGCTTCACACAGTGTGGAGCCTGATGTGGGGCTTGATCCCATTAATCACAAGATCATGACCTAAGCTGAAATGAAAAGTTGGATGATTAACTGGCTGAGCCACCCAGGTGCCCCATTTCTCTTTCTTTAGATTCATTCTTTCATTTCATTTATTTATTCATTTATTCCCATATTAATTTTCCTTCCTCCCATCCCTTCTCCCTCCTATCCATCCATCCATCCATCCATCCATCCATGCATCCATCCATCCATCCATCCATCCATTATTGAAGGAACAAGTATCCTCCCTCATCTTCTTTCCTGTGACTGTGGGGCAGTGAGCTTCTCTCCCCTAACATTCTGTGTTCTCTTTCTGTGGGGGGAAAGGCTGGAGGGGGCATGCCCCATGTGGGGTAAGGGGCTGGCTTATCTTGGGAGAAGTCCCTGAGGGGCTGGGCCAGAAGCAGCATAATCAGAAAGCCTCAGTCCATGCCCTGTTACTATCATTGATTTCCTTTGAGACCTTCTGGGCCTCAGTTTCCCTCATCTGTAATAGGAAGGGTTTGACTTGGTCCTCTCTGACCCTGTGGCTCAGGTTGCCTATATTATTTTGGAGTTTCTCAGGAACTTCCCAGGAATGAGACAGGCCACAGGGGGATGCCAGTTGAGTGGGGCCTATTCTGTGCTTTTGAGAGTGTCTGAGCACCTGCACCCAGCCTGTACTGCAGTCAGCACCTCCCCGGCTCTCATAGGCTGGGCTCTGAGGTCTGGGCTGGAGTAAGAAGGAACATGAGTGATATTTTGGGAGGATGAGTCAGCCCAAGTGTCAGTCTAGAAACGGGCCAGCTTGGCTCCACTGTTCTACTTCTCTGTGTGGGGGTGTGTGGCATGTGGAAGGAAGGCAGAATTCCAGCCTTTCTCCTCAGCCTGGGGCGGGACCCAGGATACAGGGCATCTGGCCTCCAGGATGACCTAGAGGTCATCCAGTGCCTGATCCCCTTGTTTCATAATGAAAGAAGCCCAGGGAAGACAGGGACTTGCCAGAAGTCACACAATAAAGTTGATGACAGGCTCAGGACTGGGACCAACCCCGTTGCCTCCTTGTCTTGAACCCTTGGTCTGGTCATGTGCTAATCATCAGTAAATTGGACTTGCTTTATCCTGAGAGGTGGGAACACAAGGCCTAGCCTGGGCCTTCACCCCCACAGGGTCTCCACCAGGAGGTATTTGCCCCACCTGCTGCCTGTGAGGTAACCTCTCCTTGTGGCTAGGACAGTGCTGTTTTTTTTTTTTTTTTAATTTTAAATGTTTATTTATTTCTGAGAGAGAAAGAGAAAGAGAGAGAGAGAGAGAGAGAGAGAGAGAGAGACAGAGACATGGAGTGTAAGCAGGGGAGGGGCAGAGAGAGAGGGAGACACAGGATCCAAAGCAGGCTCCAGGCTGTGTGCTGTCACATAAGCAGAGGTTGATGCTCAACCAACCAAGCCACCCAGATGCCCCAGTGCTGGTTTTTAATGGGGAAGTACCGGTCAAGGGGTGGCTCCAGACCCCCCTTCCCCTCTTCCATATAATGTATGGTGCTCAGACTCCGGTCTGTAGCTTGGAGGTAACATTCTCAATGTCTGCTCCTGGGAAAAGCAGTGAATGTTGCAGGGAGAGGGAGCTCCATGCCACTAACTGTCCCCTGTCTTCCACATCACCAGGGTTCATGTCACTTCCATCACATGACTGAGGGTCTACTGGGCACTCTGGCTGGGGCTAGTGTCTAGGGAGCTCACGGCCTAGGGTGCGTGTGGAGCTGGCTGGGGGCGGGGGCGGGTGGACGATGGCAGTTCAGTGTGCTGAGTGGAGTCGTGACAGGTCCATGCAGGGGCTGGAGAAGCAGGGGAGATCCTGGGGGTGTCAAGGAGGGCTCCTCGAAGGGGAATGGGACTCGGCCAGAGGCAACATGTATATGTGTAGGGGTAGGAGAGAGGCTTTTTCTCAGTTGTGTATTTAGATGTTTATTTGCATATTTTTATCAGACCTCCAGATATTTTGCAATGGGAAGTGTGTTCAGAGTATCTGGTCTTTTACATTGCTGGGAATAGAAGCAGTTTAATTTATTAAGGGCCAGGAGGACCCTCAGTGACATTTTCATTGAGGAAATAGGGTCAAAATATAATTGTCCATTCACCAAATCATGTGTTGAAAGTTTTAGGATATCAGTTTTTGAGATCTTGAGCTGCTTGCTGGGTAGACAAGGGCTATCCTCTGTGGCTGTGGAGGGGACTACTTATCTGCTCCGTACAAGAGCCCTTTTCCCAGCTTGTGATTGTGCACAGTCCGTCAGTCCATTTAATTCATTCATTTCAAGTATTTATTCAGTGCCTTCTAGGGCGGGCTGAGCCTCATGCCTTGTGTCTAGTGTAGGGAGACAATCACTCATGGTCCTTGTGTTCGGGGAACTCACAGAACGGTGGGGGACACCCCTACGGAGTCATAAGCTCACCAGAGACTCAGTGAGATGACAGGAAACATAGGGAGCGGCCGGAGACAGCCTCCTGCTCAAATTGGGTGGTTGGAGGGGTTCACACAGGGGTGGGCAGGATGCTGAGAAACGGGGGAAGCTCTGGGGCTGACTGGTCATTCTGGGCACCTGGACCACCCCTGGGCTTGAAGGGATTAGTTATAGGACTGCAGAAACGTAGCCGGCTGCCTGTCAGGAGCCGTGACCTTCCAGTGAGGGGCACAGCCAGCCCAGCATGACTGCATAGGGCTGAAGCAGGGGGAATAGGACCCTGGTGCCCCCTCCTGTCTCCCACTGGCCAAACCCAAGGGAGCCAGAAGGCAGGGAGCCTGGAGTGAAGGGGGAGAGGGGACCCTAGGGGAGTGGGAGATATCCTGCACACAGACTTGCTGCAGGAGGGGAAGCTTCTCCCAGGAAGGGTGCTGGAACTCTTTAGCAGTTTCCTGGTCCTTATGTAAAAAGTCCTGCACACCGGGCAGCCGAGAAGAGTGACAATTTATCGGCTTATCGTGCTGGAGCCCAGAAGTCCAAAATCAAGCTGTTGGCAGGGCCAGGTCCCTCTGAAGGTGCTGGGGAAGGATGTTCCAGGCTTGCTTCCGGCTTTTAGTAGTTGGTTGGTTGTGGCAGCCTAACTCCAAACTTCCCACGGCATTCTGCCTGTGTGTGTGTGTGTGTGTGTGTGCATGCGTGCATGCCTGCGAGCATGTGTGTATATATACATGTGTGTGCATGTGTGTGTGAGTGTGTGTATGCATGTTTGTGTATGTGCTCCTGCATGCATGTGTGTATATATATGCGTGTGCATGCACGTGTGTATGCGTGTGTATATGTGTGTGTGCACATGTGTATGTGTGTGAGTGTGTGCATACATGTGTGTATGTGCATGTGCACATGTGTGGGCGCCTGTGTGCGCATGTGTGTGCTATGCAGGGGGAGCTATTAAACAGAACCATGAGTCCTGAGAGCCACGTGTTTGGGGATCTTGCAGGTGGCTTAGATGACGTTGAGAACTGGGGTCTCTTCCCTCACCCCCTTCACCTGTGCCCCGTAGGTTCCCACCCCTGGAACTCCTCTGCCTGTGCCCTGGAGACTCTTCTATCAGGAGTCCATCCAGGCTTTGTGGGGCTTGGTGCTTAAACAATTTGGGAGCTTCATTAAGAAAGAAGGCAAAATTAGATCTGAAAGTATTTATTAAGGATGATAAAAGAAATCACAACAAAGTACTGGGGCAGGGGATTCAAGTCCCTTTCTTCTGGGATCTCTTCAGACGAGTGACCAGAAAGCTTCCACAGGGCAGCCTGCCACCATGCCTCCACTCGCCCATGGAGGCAACTATCCTGGCTCCTAAGGCCCCAGGCTGGGAGTCCAGCAGCTTCAGTATCTCCCACCCCTGCTGGCGCCTGGCCAGCTCCTTACCCTTTGGCTTCAGGTTGATACCACATCTCATGGCCCCCAGGTTCACTCTCATCACGTGGTCATAGTAACCGTGAGCGTGTGACTCACCGAGTGCCTGTTCCTTGCGCGAGTGCTTTCCGAGGGTCAAACACACCAGGAGGGCAGAGCTGTGCTCCTCCCTGCTTGGCACGTGGGGAAACTGGGGCTCTGAGAGCTCGTTTCTTGTCCAAGGTGACGCGGTGGCTGGGGTCAGATCCAGTCTGCCTCCAGGGCTCTGTTTCTCAAGGGCTGAGCCAACTGTACCTCCCTTATTATGGGTAATGCAGGAATGCAGTGGGGGTCTCTCTCCATCACTCGGCTCCCAAGGGCAAACCGTAGTCTCCCCTATTTCCAACATCTGGCAGAGAGCGGGGCGAAGCAGTCCTCAGGAGATACTTATGCTCAAGTGTCCAGCGGGGTCAGCTTGGAGAGCAAGAGGCACAGGAAGAGACATGGTGGAAGGAAGACAGGATGGGGGCCAGGTTGGAGGAGCTTGTCGGAGGCGGTGCTAGGTGTGACCTTTTCCCAAGGACACTGGGAGCCACGAGGGGTGTCCAGCTGGGGTGTCCAATGGGGTGACCATTGGATCTGTATTTTGGAAGGTCTGACTCTCAGGCTGTGATGTGAGGATGGGTTTGCGGGGAGGCGCCCACCTGCCCTCTCCCAGCAGAGCTCAGGGACGTGGAGGCCAGGCTCGTCCCATCCCCACCCTGTCTGGTATCGCCACTGATGATTCACTCTCACTTATAAGTTATGAAACGCGGGCCAGGGCTTGCCTTGCTGGGCTTCAGTTTTCCCATCTGTAAACTAGGGTTTCTTCACGCCTACCTCGCAGGGGGAATCCACTGCAAAGCACCCAGGAGCCTCTTCCTGCTGCCGGCTGCCACTGGTCCTGGTTGGGAGGAAGAACCTCCTTCCTGGGGCCTCTGCTAAAGGGAGCTCAGGAGCTCAGCTCACCGTGCCAGCTTGCCCCCTGAGGGGCTGTGGATGAGAGCAGCCTCCCCGTGGAGCCCAGTGGGCCTGTGGGGTTCTGGCACGGGGCTGGTCTCTGCCATGGGGGATCTCCTCAGTGCTTATGGGCTGGCCCTCCTGGGCCCCTCATGAAGCATGGTTAATGAAAGCTGCTCCTTCCAGGGCCTCAGGAGAGGCCCCCATGGGTCTGCCCTCAGTGGTGTCTCAGAGAAGAGGAAAGAACCCAGGAAAGTGCTGGAAAGGCCAGGAGAGGTTTTAATCAGTAAACCCCGGGCACGTTTGATTCAGTCAGCAGGGCCTCCGGATGTGTGAACAGCCTCCCGCCAGCTCTCCTGCCCTATGTTACGTACGCCTGCCTGCTTTCTCTGTAAAGACCCTCGGGGATCTGCCTAGAAAACTTCATAGCATCTTGGGTGACTGGCTCTTTGCAGGGCTGCGTGAAGTCAATGAAGCCTCTGGCTGCCTCTGCCCCCACCCTGTGCCCCTTGGATGGTGAGGGTTAGAAGTGGGTAGCGTGAGGGGAGGGAGCAATTTTCATTCAAGGTAGGGCAATGTGAGCCTGGTGTTTCCGTCCAAGGGCAAGGGCCCAGTGAGGAAGCATGCATGGGCTACTCAAGTTCACATTTTCCGAAAGCTGGGTCAGTGGGATCTGGCTTGAAGAGGAGGCCACAGGCTTCCTGGTATGCGTGTGTTTCTGGGGAAGGGCGCTAACTGAGGTGGGGGGCCTATGATGGGCTGGACGTAATCATAGTCTGTTACATGCCCATTGTGGCTACCCTATCAAGTCAGTATTGTTACCCCCATTTTATAGATGAGGAGACAGAAGGTGAGGAAGTTTACGGACTGGCCAGAGGTCACACAGCTGGAAGAAGCAGGATCAGGATTCACAGCCAGTTCTGCCTCTTGCCAAGGCCTGGATGCTCACACAACCTGCCCTTCTGCGCCTAGAAACAGCTTGAGAGCTGAACCGGAATTGGGCCCACAGGCCACTACAGCAAAACCAGGCGTCACAGCGCGCGTCCCAGCCCCAAGCCTGCCATGCATTTCCCTGCTGTGGTCACTACCCAGTGGGGCCCGGCTCTCTCTCTCCGGCAGCCCCCACAGGACAGGTTGGCCACTTGGGAGTGCCCAGTGCCCGGCTGGGCCCCAGGGGAAATGAGGCCAAGGGGAAATGTCTCCTGGCTCCTTCTCTCCCTCTTGCAGGAGCTGCGGGCTCCTTCAGAGCAGCGGTTGCTATGCAGCCTTGTTTATTCAAGGAGAGCGTGGTAGAGGCCAGCAGCGCACCAGCAGCAGGGCCAGGGGCCTGTCCTCTAGTCCGGGGCTGGCCAGGTGTGGGGCCACCTCATCCTTGCCCCCCTGGACTCCTGGGCCGCATCGTCCGTGGAGAGACCACAGAGCCTGGGCTTCTTCAGTGACAGTGGTTGGCCTCTTCGTGGAAAGGTGAGGAAGGGATGTGCGGGGGAAGGGGGTGGGGGATGGGTCAGCCCGCCAGGAGTCCTTGGAGGGGTGTTGAGGACCTGACCTGGAGCCAGGACAAAGGGCACCGATGGATAGAGGCTGTGGGACTGTGGGGGCGGTCCCTTCCTCTCTCTGGAGCCTGCTGCTCTCTGAGCCTGCAAGCCAAGAAACGGGGCTGCCCTTTCCTGCTGGCCATGGCCGCTGGCAGAGCTCCCCATTTGGGGGTAAGCCCCACTCCCTGGGGCTGCCGAGAGCGAAGGTGCCAGAGGGATAAGGAAGGCTCTGTGTTAGGGGCCACCTCTCCAGGACAAAGGCCCACATTGGCCGGGGACCTTGAGGAGCACAAGAAGGGACTGTATGGCCAGTGCTCTGTGGGTGCAGTGCTAAGGGGGTCACAGAGCACAGGGGCACCCAGTCCCACCAGCAGGGATGTGTAGGACTGTAACCAAACCGGTCCTTTTTGTTTTTTAAAGTTTATTTATTCTGAGAGAGAGAGAGAGAGAGAGAGAGAGTGTGTGTGTGTGTGTGTGTGTGTGTGTGTACACAAGCAGGGGAAGGGCAGAGAAAGAGGGAGAGAGAGAGAATCCCAAGCAGGCTCTGTACTGCAGAGCCCAAAGCGGGGCTTGATCTCATGAACCCTGAGATCATGACCTGAGCCAAAGTGAAGAGTCAGAGGCTTGGGGTGCCTGGGGGGCTCGCTTGGTTGAGATCTGACTCTTGATTTCAGCTCAGGTCATGATCCCAGGATTGTGGGATCAAGCCCTCCTTGGGCTCCACACTGAGCGTGGAGCCTGCTTGGGAATCTCTCTCTTCCTCTGCCCCTCTCCCCTGCTTGTGCTGCCTCTCTCTTTAAAATGAAAAATAAAAATAAAAAAGGACCTACCTCAGGGTCACCTGTTGTCCTTAGGGCCACCTCACAGGGATCTGACTCTGCTCACCTGCATGGATGCTTGGAAATTTATTACTTGTTGCATACTCAACCTCTTGTCAACAGAAAGATATATAAAACTCATGAATTGTTTAAGGTAGAATTATAGGGGAGGCAGGGTGGCTCAGTCAGTTGAGGGTCTGACTCTTGATTACGACTCAGGTCATGATCTCATGGTCGTAGGATTGAGCCCTGCATTGGGCTCTGTGCTGAGTGTGGATCCTGCTTAGGATTCTCTCTCTCTGTCACTCTCTGCTCCTGCCCCACTCGTGCTCTCTCTCTCTCTCTCTCTCAAAAAAAAAAAAAAAAAAAAAAAAAAGAAAAAAGAAAAGAAAAGAAAATGTTTTTTAAGTAGAATTTGTGAATGTGTAGCCACTACTGCCCAGGTCAGGAAATAGACGCCCACTTAGGCAGCCTCCCAAAGCCTCCCCCACAGGCCCCTTCCTTATGGAAGCCACCTCCCTTCCCCTTCTGCTAGGGTTAACTGTATTCTCATTTCCCCTGGCTTTTCCATAAAGTTTCACCATCTTTGTGTGCATGTCTAAGGTGTTTAATTCGGTCTTCTTTTGAACTTCATAGAAACAGAATGGCACCCTATGGAATCTTCTGTGCCTGGCTGGCTTCTTTCAGTAAACATGACACCGTGGGGCCACCCAGGGCGTTGAGGGGAGTAGTAATTTGTTTGTTTTCATTGCCGTGGAATATTCCATGGCATGAATACCCATAACTCTTTTCTCCAGTTTCCTGTTTCCACATTTTGGCCATTGCCAAATCAGAGCTGCTGTGGACATTCTCATACTTCTTTCTTGGTTCACACATGTGAGGTTTTCTCCAGGGCAGGTGCCGAGGAGCAGACTTGTGGGGCATAGGGCTTACACATCTTTAGTACCTAAGCCAGGCTGCTTCCCTCCGTGCCCGTGCTTGTGTCCCCCTCGCCAGCTGTGCGTCAGAGCTCCGGCCACTCTGGGTCTCACCAACACTTGGTATTGTCCATCCAGAGGCTTAGTTGTTGGCGATCTTGGCCGACTGACACAAGTGTTCTGACTGACTAGCACTTCTCTGGTCAGGAATTGGGACTTGCCTTGCCGCTTTCTTACACCCCGCTTTCCTCTCTCTGGGGGAGGCCCCTTTCCCCTGGTCTCCTTGCTCAGCATCGTGCTGTTTCCCAGCCTCCTCCGTTGTTCTCTCTGCTCTCCAGGCCCATCTGTCCCTAGACTAGACCGGGCTCCAGGGCGGCGATCTGGAAGTCTGATATTTCCACTGTGTCTGTGCTTCAAAACCTCTGGTTTTGGGCCCAACTTGCATCCCTTCCTGGGCCTTGGCTTTCCTTTCAGTAAAAAGGACAGAAGAACATGGCCCTCCACAGAAGCCATCTCAGTTTCCCAGGCAAAACCTGGCACACGTTCTGGAGAGGCACCTGTAAGATTCGAGCTTTTGGTCAAGCAGAGTCCGCTTTCTCCCGGGGCCGTTGGAAAAGGACAGAGCTGGTGGTCTGAAGCCTGCTGAGCTTCTTAACGGGGAGACCTTTGTCAAGGGCCACTTCCTGGAATGTGACAGACATTTAGACACTGGGCATGGCCAACACAAGCTTGCCGAGATGCTGAGTGGAAGAGGTGTTTATTTCTTCTCAGCCCTTTCTGGTCCTCTCGTACCTGTAAGTGCTCACAGACTGTGGTTTGATGACTGGAGCTCCAACTACTGGGCGGGGGTCCCTGAGCCGGGAAACCTTGCAGAGAGCCTTCCTGGGGCAGTGGACCAGGCCACTTTGCATAAGACTTCAGCACTAGGATCAAGCTCTTGGACGACTCACACCTTGATGGGGGAGGTTTCAGGGTGGGAGGGCAGAAGGTTCCAAGTCTCAGCCAGTGGCTGTGTAACTTCAGGCACGATTGACACGGTGGCACCCGGCCCCACCAGGAAACGTAGTCCTCCTCAGGAACCCCTTGTCCTGGCTCTGACCAGGCACCGCAGTCCGAGGCACTGCACCAACCATTTTGGGGAGGCCTCAGTGGGAGGGTGGAGGAGGAAGCTGAGGACCTTGTCAGCTGGTGGCCAGTGTGATGCCTGCAGGGATATGACCCCTGGGTAGGCCTAGGCTCTTGCTGGCCCTGGATCTGTCATACAGCCAGACCCCACATTAACCCCTTATTTGCCAGCCAGGAGACTAGATTACCTTCGAGGCACTTACAGCTCACAGTTTAGTGACAGGAGAAGCAGATGAAGGCACCCCTTGTCCACACAAGGTGAAGCTTCATTGAATTACTAGCATGTGTTCTGATCTCTAATTTATATTAGCATCAAGATGATACACAAAAGTGGGGCAGGCTCAGAAGGTTTTGAATTTTGTAAATTTATGGATATATTACACACCCTTTCCACTAGGGCCACCACTTGCACATACAGTGCCTTTGTGTGAGTTAGAAAAAGACATCTCTTTATCAAGACACTTTACTTCTATTTGTCAGAGAAGGGCAATAAATGTGCAAATTTGTGGTGACTGCAGTGTGAATGGGGTCCCCTTAATTGTGATGCCTTGTGAAGTGCCCGACCTGAACAACCACACAGGGCAGCCCTGCTTGTCCCCTACTGTCATTGTCTTCCAAACACAGCTTAAATAAAACTTCTTCTCACCCATAGGCTTTCCCATGTCTTCTAGACCAATGATTCATATCAGAATTCCTGGGAGGTGGGGGCTGTTTTGAATGTCACAGCCCTAGATATAAATGCAGCTCTCCCCTTCCACCCTCGGTTTCCCCTCACCCCCAACACACACAGTAAACTATTGGAAGGCAACATTCCTTAGCTGCATTAGCAATAAAAATGGCTGAGAAGTTCTCTTGACCATGAAATCCACACTGTCCCGGAAAGTCATTAAGACACGGGCACTAAGTAGCTGCCTCCTTAACAGACTCTGTTCTGGTGAGAAGGGATCTCGGAGCTGCTCTTCTAAGTGTCCTGCCCCAGCCTGTCTGCTGCCTCCTGCTTACCCCAGAAAACGTATGCGATGAAGGACATCCACCAGGTGGCACCTCCATTTTGCTACCCAGCCTCAGCCAGGCCACCGTAGCTTCGTGCCCCAGAAACTTTCAAACAGGGCATTTCCCCCTCTTCCTGCGCATCTTAACATGCACACTAAAATAGTTATTAAACAATAGTATCAGTAGCCACTGTTTGTTGAATACTTGCTTAGGGGCCGGACAGTATGAAATGCTTTTCATATTTTATTGAATACTCTCAGTAACCTTGTGAGACAGGTGTTACTCTTTTCCTTTTGCAGTGAAACGGAAGCTCAGAGGGGTTAGTAATGTGTTGTATGTGAAGTCTTGTAACTAGCAGGGGAAGGAATCTAACACAGGGCTGTTGACTCCTGAGTGCGCGCTGTGAAATACCATATTCTTCTGTCTCCAGGAGCAGAGATTGTCAGCCCTGAGGCCTTCACTTACCTCGATGCAACTACTTAACCTTTCTGAGCCTCCGTCTTCTTATGTACAAAACGAGGACAATAATATCTGCCTTGTTGCTCTGTTTCAAAAGTTAAATGGCGTGATATTTGCCAGCACCTAGCTCAGCGCCTGGTGCATAACATGGAACTGAGAAATGTTAGTCTCCTTCCCTTGTTTCTTCTCAATGAGACTGTCTATGAAGATGTGCTTTCATGTTGATTTCTCCATTCTTGCATGCTGCAAACGGCTATGGAGCTCTTATTATGTGCCAGGCGCTGTGTTTGGCACTTTGTCTGCATTTCTTTACATTCCTGCGGGCCTGCTAGCTGATGCACCTGCTACTGTCTCGAGACAGAGGGTTACAGGAGTACTGACCCCTGATCCCATTACGGCAGGGAGGTGGCATCTGTAATCAGTGGGTTTAGCTTCAAAGCTGGGGAAGGGGCCCGGGGAAGGGGGCACTTATGGCGGACTGGGGGGGCGGGGCACGTCATCTGTGAGCTGCCTTCCTGCTGGCCCACGTGCCAGTCATGTCTGGAGGCAGGAGCCTGAGTGGGAGCACTTGGGCACTACTGGTGTGTCTGGTGGGTGCAGGGATCAGTCTCCTGGTTTTGGTGGAGGTGGCTCCTGGGGCTATGAACCTCAGGAGTCAGATATTGTCATTTCTCTCCTCAAAAAGTCTTTTTTTAAAAAAAAAGTTTATTTTATTTTTTGAGACAGAGAGAGACACAGCATGAGCAGGGAAGGGGCAGAGAGAGAGGGAGACACAGAATGTGAAGCAGGCTCCAGGCTCTGAGCTGTCAGCACAGAGCCCGATGCGGGGCTCGAACTCACGGACCGCGAGATCATGACCTGAGCCGAAGTCGGCCGCCTAACCGACTGAGCCACCCAGGCGCCCCTCTCCTCAAAAAGTCTTTAGAGTTCCCTTTACCGGCAGAGCAAGCCCCGACTCTGACAGAATGCTGCAGGTCCCCACATATCAGCCCTCATCTGCCTTCCCAGCCCTGGGCCCTCCTGCCAAATCCCACACTCACAGTCCGTTCCTCCATGTTTCGGCTCAGACTGTCTTCTCGGCCTGGGAGGCCTTTTCCCTCCGCGTCTGAACCCTGCCTCCTTCCAGGCCCGACAAGGATGCTGCTTTCCTGTGGAGGGTGTCCAGGCGCCTAGTCAGACAGCACTGCTGGTCTCCCATGTGCCCATCTCTGCCCGGGACCCACCCCTGGTGTCGTGGTGGGTGTGAATTCACAGCACAGCATCCCAGGTGAGAACGGTGGGAGGGCCTGGCCGGGCTAGTTGGAACCACTGCCTCTATGGACACATGTGTCTCCTCCACCTGCGGGGCACATGGGTCACCTGGGTCTGTCTTCTAAGGACAGAGGGCTGGCCCATCATAAATATATTAAAACATTTTTTTAAATGTTTATTTCTTTTTTTGAGAGAGACAGAATGTGAGTTGGGGGGGTGGGTAGAGAGAGAGAGGGAGACAGAATCTGAAGCACACTTCAGGCTCTGAGCTGTCAGCACAGAGTGCGACGCGGCGCTCGAACTTACGAACGGTGAGATCATGACCTGAGCTGAAGTTGGATGCTTAACCTACTGAGCCACCCAGGCACCCCCGTCATAACTTTAAAGAGAGCTTATGGGAAGGGGAAGGGAAAGGAAGAGGTCACACCTGATGCTACTGACCACCTACCAGCAATGGTGCTGAATTACTTTTGCACATGACTTCCCTTAATCCTGACAGAACCTTTTGGTAGGACGGTTTTTCAGATGAAGAAACCAAAGCTCAGAGGAATTAAGGAACTTTCCCAAGTTAATATGAGAGGGGCAAGGGTCAGTTACCAAGTTAACCCAGCTGTGTCTTGCCTCAAGGCCAAAGATCTAGGTGTCCCAACGTGGGCTTTCAGGAGCATACTGGGGTAGGGGTGTGGGCTGGGAGGGGTGCCTGTCTGAGGCCTCTCTGCAGAGAGAGAATGTTTCGGTGGGGGACATTTTGGGGTTCCAAACCTAGGTTTGTTCTCTCTGCCATCTTTCCCTTACTCCCTTTCTCTACCCACCATGACATTTGACACCACTGTTCCCACCCAGCATGTCTGAGGAGGTGAGAACTCTGACTTATCAGAACCCGGGTCTCTCAGAGGTCTCTAAAAGGAGGAGTGGGTAGTGTCACAGCCACACGAAGGAAGCTGCACGTGCAGTAGCCCCTGGAAGAGGGGGCAGGAGGGGCTGCATCTTAGGATCGGGGGCCCATCCCCTCCCGGGCCTCTCTGCTCTGACTCCTCCTCAGAGCCTCTGCCTTGCCCTCCTGTCTAAGTAAGTGCTCTTACTTAGCTGGACTCTGCCCGGCTCCCTTGGGAGCAAAGTGGACATGGAATGGGGCACGGGCTCCCTGCAGGCCGTGCAAAGCACAGGGGTGATTGGGATTTTGTCCCTGGGGCTGACATTCTTTACTGGGCCAGTCTTTGCTTTGTTTCCTTTCCACTTGAAACCTGAGTCCCTCCTGCCACCTTTCTTCATTCCTGTGGTGCCAGTCACCATGGAACCTCTGTAGCCATAGCTTTAGTGGAAAGAGCAGACAACGGTCAGTTACCTTGGGCCACTCCATTCCCTGAGGTGGAAAACTGAGATTGAGGGTGGAGGAGTCAGCCATCTTGGGCAATCCAGAGCCTCAGGGAGTGAGGACAGAATCCTGGTCCCCAGAACCCATTGGCTATTAGCCCTTTAGGTCAGGGGTTGGCTGTTCCAATAAGGAATAGTCACTCCTTGGTGCCCAGAACAGAACAGTGCAAGGCGCAAATGTGGGCTCAGTAAATTGTATCTTGGTCAGGGGCTAAGTACGGTCCAGGCTAAACCCCAAAGCTTTGTCTACATTTGAGCTGGAGTTTTGGATCTTGGTTTTTACAGTTTGCAAATGGATTTTTAAGTTCCCACCAGGTCATGGGTCTACATGATTTTCCCAGAGAGGGGCCACCCATTGTTCTCACATAAGACATAAGACATGGTTGTTTGTCCATATGCAGCTGTGGCCACCACCCCTTGAGCAGGAGATCCTGCATGTAGACCCTGAGAGCCTAAGGGGTCATATGTGTAGATACAGTCAGGGGCAGGTCTACGAGGGGGTCTGCCTGCTGGGGTGCCCTGGCAAGCTATGATGTGGATGCAGGTTTCCTTTCTGTACTGCAGGTGTCCCTCTGGGCACAGAGTAATGTCGGCTGTCTTGGCCAATGGCCATTCTGCCCGCTGAGGAGCTTGTGGCGAGTGGGGAGGGGACTGTCTGGTTCAGAAGGCCCTTTGCAGTAGAGCTGGCCACTGAAACTTTTCTCATCTGTAGTCTCAGGCAGCTCCAAATCTTTTCTTTAGCTTCTTAGTGAGTGATCCCTTTGGGGAAACTGAAGCAGCAATAACCACTTTGACAGCATAAGGTGAGAAACAGGGCTGAGATCCCCTTAGACAGTGAATCTGGGGGCACCAGGGTGGCTCAGTAGGTTGAGCTTCTGACTCTTGATTTCGGCTCAGGCCATGATCTCATGGTTTGTGAGTTCAAGCCCTGCATTGGGCTCTGCACTGACAGTGAGGAACCTGCTTGGGATTTTCTCTCTCTCTCTCTCTCTCTCTCTCTCTCTCTCTCTGCCCTTCACCTGTTCGCATGTGCTCTCCTCTCCCTCTCTCAAAATCAATAAACTTAAAAAAAAAAAAAAAGAAAGTGAATCTGAACTATAGCCCAGTAGTTCTCAATCCTGTTTGAACATCAAAATCACTCAGGAGTTAAGAAAAAGAAACCAAACAGATCCCTGTGGGCTGCTCCCTAGAAGACTAATTCAGCAGGAGCCGGAGGTGGGGCCTTGGAATCTGTCATTTTATCAGTTCCCAGGCGATTCTGATTTGCAGCCAAGGTCGAGAACAAGGGCTGCAGCTAAATACCACTTTTCTGCTTATAATTCATGAAGAAAGCCTCTGCTCTGGTTAGATATGGCAGCAGGAGTCTGTGGGGCCTGCGGCTCTCACTGTCCCCAAAGCCTGGGCTCTAGCTTATTTGCTTTAATTCAGTTGTGGATGGTCTGTTCCCGTAGGGAACATTCCTGCCGGGCTTTGCTGGAAGCAGCCGCCTTGCCAATCTCTTGAGTGTGCCTCTTTGCCAGCTGACTGGGGCAAGGGGCAGGGTGTTGAGACCAATGTCCACCACATTGCTTGGGAGAAATGCTGCACCTCACGTACATTCTCAGCTGTGTGTCACTACCTTGTGGCCAGATATTTATCTTAGTAGTCAGCAGAGGTAGGTCAGGGAGTTGCGAGGAAAATGCTCCTCAGAGCTTGAGGACGTAAGCAATGAGACCAGGCAGAGGCTGGGCTGGAACCTCTGTTTGGGCCAGAAGCGTTGCTGGGAGCTGCCATGCCCTCTGGGGCCTGAGTGGGGATGGTGGCAGGCTGGCTTCCAGACAGAAGGCTGGTTTTCTCACTTCCTGAGTTGGGATTTGCTGCTCAGCAAAAGGAAGCTGGCCCTGCATCTTGCCCTGTCCCCAGATGATATCTCAAGGGAGTTACTCCAGAGTGCAGATTGGGACATGTGGCCTTTACCCCAGATTTTATCACTGATCAGCCCTGGCCATCCACCTCACTGTCTGTCAGGGTAGAAATGGGTCGGTCACCTTTCGCTCAGCAAAGACTATAAACTTGTGTAAAGTGGCAGAGTCTCTGGTGAGACTCTTGTCCCATGGAAAGAGAATGAAGTTAGGTCAAGAGCAAGAGCTGACAACACCCCAGAGTTTGAGGGAGACCAGGAAGAGTCCTGAAGTAGTCAAGCAGTTGGCCACAGGACAATGAAATGACTCTCTGACAGAAGTTTGGCCTGGTCAGTGAGGTGAGATTGAGGGCCAAGAACTTCATGCAGATGGAGATTGGCATATCCTGAGAGAAAACTAGAGAGCTGGTTCTGGGAGACCCCACCAGACGTCTGAGGGACGGGCAGAGTCATAAATCCCGACACTTGTTGTGAGGGCAGCTGGCGGAGAAAATGAGTTTTTGAAGAAAATAGAAACTAATGGAGAAAGAGAGCATCAGACTCTGCCTTGATAAATTCTACCTTCCCCAGAGACCCTAAGGTGTCCCTGTCAAAGCCACAAGTGAATCCAGGTTAGTGGGTTTTGGTGACACTCTTCATAGCCAACTTTGGTCACAGTCTTGTGGCCTTGGCAGTTGGAATGTTGCAAGCGTCTAAGAGAGTCAGAATGTAAGAAAAGAGGTGTCCTTTCGTTCAGCAGCAGATTTCTTCAGTATAAGAATATTTCTATTCCTGATGGGCTTCCTGCAAAGTGGTTTAAAAAGTGTGCTATTTGGGGGTACCTGGGTGGCTCAGTCGGTTACGTGTCTGATTCTTGACTTCAGCTCAGGTCATGATCTCACAGTTTGTGAGATCGAGCCCCAGATCAGGCTCTGCACTGACACCATGGAGCCTACTTGGAATTCTCTCTCTCTCTCTCTCTCTCTCTCTCTCTCTCTCTCTCTCTCAAAATAAATAAATAACCATTTAAAAAAATGTTTGTAAAAATGTTTGTTATTTGTTCTCACTTCACTCAGCCGCTCCCTACCATAGGTCTCTGGATGTTACAAGCTGTGGACCTCTGGATCCCCAAGGACTGCGTTCACGGCCCAGGAAGTAGCGGCTGCCTCTGGACAACCTCCCAGGCACCTTCACTGATAGGGGCATGGGCACCCGTGATGCTGTCCCCCCAGGTACGGGGCTGTACTCTGCCTGGGAGATGTAGCCAGGCAGGTGGCCATGCCTTCCTGCCCTTGCCCGAGGCTCTCTGCTGGCTGTGCTGGCTCTCCATACTCAGCTTCTTGTCTGGGGCCTCCCTAGCCTGGGGAAAGCCTCGGAGTATTCTAGAAACTTGTCTGGGCTTTGCCTCCACTCTATGCTGGTGGGCTGGCTGAGGAGCTGACCTGTTTTGTGGAGGGAGCACATGGATGGCCAGAGGACATGTGGCTGGGCCTCAGGGTGTCTCTGTCTCCTCAGCTGACAGGGCAGGATAATGGGAACAATGTGCCCAGCTCAGCGTCAAGAGATGGGGTTCCAGACCTACTGAATGAGCCTCAGTTTCCTTTGGAGGGTGAAGGGATCTATAGGTCCTGCCATGGGTGGAAGGGGTGCTGGTGAGGTGGAGAGCTGCTTTTCCCTCTGGAGGGGGGGTTGGAGCAGGGGCCCTGTGATGACTTGAGAGGAGTGTAGAGGACCCCAGAATGTCAGAGTAGTTCAGGAAATAGGTCATGACCTAGGGGCAGAGCACCCTGGGACTTTGCTATATTAATGAGAAAACAAATGCGTAATTTAGTGCCACCTTCAGATCCTGTCGGACATTAGATTCTTGTGGGGAAGTGGGAAGTATTGAAAACTTAAGAAAAACCTAGAAATCTAGAAATAGAATTAAGATGTGACTATGTGAACCCATAGTCCTTTCTAACTCCTTTGTTTTACCAACCTGGGGACTGAGACTCAGGCTAACTTATTTCCTCAAGGTCACACAGCAGACAGAAACAGGAAGGGAACAGACGCCCGACTCCCGGTCCTGTGACCTTCCACCCTGGGGGTGGGTATGCTGGGTTGTGGTGGGTTAGGGCCCCCTGGATGGTCCTGAGATGTGCCTAGGAGGAGTCATGGAGGCATAGGACTAATGATTCAGCTTGTAGACATTTAAGCTCCTCCTGAGTGCAGGTCCTCGAAAGATGAATAGGACATGATCCCTGTGCCTGAGTGAGGCAGGGCTGGGAGGGGAGAGGCAAAGAGAGGGGAAGGTAAGATGGGGCATGCCTGGGCTACTGTGGGGGCACAGAGGGGAGGCAAGGCTTCTCAAAGTACTGGGTGCTCAGTTGAGGCTCCCCCTCCTCGCTTCCTGCGTCTCTGCTCAGGGCCCCTCTCCTTGGGTTCCCAATCCCACACTGTCACTGCTTGTTACTCATTGTCTCCCCCACCTGCCTTCGGGCCTTGCCCAGGACTGTGTCACCAGGGACTGGGGGACAGAGTCCCTGACAGACAGCGTTTGATGAATATCCGCAGTAGGGATCAATCAAATCAATTTGCTGAGTTGGGGAGGTTTAGGAGAAGATGCAGGGTCAGTGCAGGATGAGGTGCTGGAGGACTCCCAGGGGAGGTAATTGGATGCTCTGCCCTGCCACTGTGGGGAGAGGTCAGGGCCAAAGCCACAGGTCAGGGGGTTACCACATGAGGGTGACAATTAAAGGCGTGGCGGTGAGGAGCGGCTCATGAAAGCAGCTAGTGTGAGATGTGCAGTGGACAGAGGCAGGGCAGGGGTGTGGAGGAGGGGAGCCCTGAAGGAGGCTAAGAAGGTATGGAGTGGTTGGGTGGGGCTGGGGAGCTGGAGCAAAGCTGGATGGAGAAGATAGGTGAGTGTGAGAAGTGGGGATCCGGGGCTGGGAAGAGTGGGGTGGTGGGCTTTGGTGGGGATCGTGGTACCGCGGCCGGCTGGGGGTGGGGTGGCGGGCCCCCCTTTGTGGACCAGGCTCTGGTTTGGGGGAAGGGCCACAGAGACCCCCAGGGGCTGAGTGCTCCGACAGTCTGTTCCCCAGTCCTGGACTTGGTGCACGCTAAGGTGACGCTCTTCCCATGCTTCTGTCCCCAGCCAAGGTTCTGGCCCCGGTGGGCGTGTACCGTGGGAGTGTCCCTCGGACCAGTGCTGGGCCCCGCGCACTCCCGGGCGGAAGCAGTGACTCCAGGCTTCGGACTTACGGAGAAGGTGAGGTTGGGGGACTTGGCCTGCTGACTCGGTCACACCAGATGGCCTTCCAGTGCCCTGAGTGGCCTCTCTGGGGACTTGGGGCAGAGAACTGGAGTTCCACCAGCAGCTGCCTGATGAGGACCAGTGACCAGAGAGCAGGGCGTGGGCCTCATCCTGGAGAGAGGACATGAGTTTATTTGGATGTCTGGCTGTGTCCTCCACCTATTGGCAGAGGCTGTCTTTACTGTGGTCCTTGCTGCAGATGCCCCTTGGCTTTAGGTGGATCCTTTAATTCTGTGCTTCCGAGGATGAGGTGCACAGAGGGGGGGTCCACAGGAACAAGGAAGTGGGGATCTCAGCATGTCCCTCACTCTCCTCAGGACCCAAGGAGAACCCATTAGCCCCGGAAAGACCAGGTCCACTGTCCCCTGGGTGGGCATTCGGCATGCAGGGCGGTGGTGGGGAGGTGGGCACCTCTAGAGGGACAGAAGCTGGAGCAGTGATTTTCAGAACACTCATTCAGATTCCTGGCCACTTTCTGCTCTAACTTCCAGCTGCAGACCCCCCTTCTCTGCAGAGCTCCAGTCCCAGGGTTCTAGGTGGAAAGCTAGCTTGTTCCGGTTACCTGCCCTCTTTCAGGCTAGTCCCCTCACACGCCTGTGGCTGGCACCGACTTCAGCTTTTGCTGGGTCTGGTGCTGTCCAGTATCTGTGGCTTCTTCTGTGGGTCTTGTGGCTTATGTCAAGGCACTTCAAAAAATTGTTCTGTGTGGGGCAGAGATTCCAAAAGCTGGTCTCTGTTTGTTCTCCCTGTCCCTTCCACGGTCTAGGCTCCTTCAGGGCCCAGTTCAGACATCACCACTTCGTGAAGGTTTTCCAGATCCCTCTCCTCCTCCTCTACATGCACAAAGCATTTTATTGATACCACCCTTATGGCTCATATCACATTTTACCTTGTAATGAACCCATTTAGGGACAAATCTTATTTCTGTAATAGATTGCAAGTCTTTCAGTGATAAAGCTGTGCCTCACACATCTCTGTGCCTCCACTGCCTGGACAGTGCTTGGCAAATACTAGACGCTCGCTGAATGTTTGTTGGGTGAGTCGTTGGATAACCTGGAGTCTGCACGGAAGCACGATCTGTCCTGAGTCACCTCAACTTCTCTTTTCAATCTGCATTTGGTATCGTCAGGTATATCGAGTGCATTGGTTGGGATCCTGGAGATTGCCAGATGGTGGTCCCTGGGCAGAAGGCCAACCCTAAGTATTTGTGGCCTCACATCTGTGCTGTGAAAGGGCTGCGTAGCGAGTCCCCTTTTCTTCTCTCGAGTAGCTCATGACCCAGGTCTTCACAGGTACTGTTGGATGAATGAACTGACCCAAGGAGTGACAGTAACATTGAATGATCGGGAGCACGGGGCAAGTCCTGACTGTTCCAAGGAAGCAGCACCAAAGGTTTTGCCGGTGCCTGGTGTCACCTTGGGCTCTGTGTGCCAAGCCTCTCCTGCTTCTATCTCCCCCAGCCTCCCTCCAGCCAGCTCCGAGGGTCCTGCAAGAGGAGCCATTGCAGCCTTTGAGTGGACAAGTGGACCCCGGCAACCTCAAGCTGGATGCCCCTCCAAAGGGATGGCAGGCCAGGAATGGCCACCCCAGGAACATTGGTGCCTTATCTCTGGGGCCCAACCACCCGGCACCCTTTTTGGAGTCTGAGGCCAACAGTGTGGCCCGGGACACCACCCAGATCAAGGACAAGCTCAAGAAAAGGAGGCTCTCAGAGGGCTTGGCATCATCTTCCCAAGGTGAGCCCCGGGCTCTGCCCACCTGCCACCCACCCACCCTGAGGCCAGGGACACCAGGCTACCTGGCCGTGAGGATCAGTAGGTATCTAGCTGGCAGCCGGGTTCTCTCCAAGCTGCTCAGGGTGAACCCACCAAGAGTCCTGTCAGCCATCTACCGGGGAATGCCTGGGCCCTGCAGTGGTCTCCCAACTAACTTCCCCATTCTCTCCCTTGCCTCCTTCTAGTCTTCTCTCCAGAGGCATCCTTTTAATTAATTAATTAACTAATTTCCAAGTCATACAGCTTCTGGAATTGCCAGACCAGTGACTCTCTCCCTGAGAGGTCTGAAGTCTTTTTTCTAGACGTGTCATGTCTTTTCACAAAGGTCTAGTGGAGGAGAAAAAGAACAGGAGCTGTGCAATGTGCAGATAGGAAGTGATCTTGATTGATCAGGTCCCTCGGCAAGTGTGGCGGGACAGGGATCTCTGGTACCCCGAGTGGGGCTGGGGCTACCCTCACCACTCTGAGTTGGGGCTGCATTGGCCTCTCTGCACCACTGCCCAGGTGGGGCCCAAGGTGGGCATGCTGGTGGTGACGTCCCCACCTGGGTTGTGACCCCTCCTCACCTCCCTCGCCGCACCAAACTGATGATAGGGCAGGGCGGAGCCGGGCTGGGCAGGGTTGCGGAGAAGATATTTTGACTTGGTTGTTTTGATGCAACCACTTTGGAACAAGGAACTGGAACAAGATGGCCCTCGAAAGTTCAGTGCTAAGTATTTTCACCACTGCCAAAAAATTTGCAAAGACCATCCTGAGCTCCTTACTGTAGGGATGGCAGGGGGTGGGGCAAAGCGCAGTGAAGATGTCTGCCGGACGCATGAGGTACTAATAACAGAGGTGCAAGTGTGGTGGTCTGCTTTTAGACTAGGTCAGGGTGCCCCCTGTGTAAGAACAGCTACGCTTCCACATCATTAGCTGAAAAGGAAGCAGAAACAGAAGTAAGTTATGGGCCAGGTACTTTCTTGGCATTTTATGTAAGTTATGTCACTGAATGTTTGGACAACCCCGTGATGTGACTACTTTCATCTTACAGAAGAGAAAATGGGGAGTCAAAGATGTACCCAAGGTCACACAGCTTCTAGCCAGGATGGGACCCCACTCTCCTCACCCCTAGTCTAGTACTGGTAGATTTCCCTTCTTGCCTAGCCTGCCTCTGAATTTTGTTTTATTTAAAAAAAAATGTTTATTTATGTATTTTGAGAGAGAGAGGGAAAGAGAGAGAGGGAGAGAGAACACATGCAAGCTGGGGAGGGGCAGAGAGAGAGAGAGAGAGAGAGAGAGAGAGAGAGGAGAGAGAGAGAATCCCAAGCAGGCTCCTCACTGTCAGCACAGAGCCCAAAGTTGGGCTTGAACTCACAAACCGTGAGATCATGACCTGAGCTGAAATCAAGAGTGGGACACTTAACTGACTGAGCCACCCAGGCACCCCTGCCTCTGAATTTTAAATAGGTGACTTGGGCCCTTTCTACCAAATTTCATAGGAGGGGGAGCAGGCCCTCCGCACCGTCGGCTTGCTCGGCCTGGTGGCAGGGCGGGCCAGGGTGGATCTCCTTCTGTCCCCGGCCTGGCCTTCCATCCCTGTTGCCAGTATCTGAACTGCCCCCCAGCCCATGCTCCCGGGACTAACTTATTCCTCATCCTTATCCCACAGTCTCTCTGGATCCTGTGGGAGGCTCCAGAGGAGTTCCTCTGAGGAGCTTCATCCCCCAGGCCACCTCTCAGAGGCTGCTGAGGGTGCCCAAGCCGATGCCCCCCATCCAGAGCATCCCCACCACCCCTGAGGCTGGCGGAGCCAAGGAGAATGGCCTGGATCTGCCTGGGAGCAGCCAGGGTCCCCAGGAGCTGAGACCCGGAGCCCAGGAGGTAAGGTGATCCAACTGCTCTGAGTTTTACCTCTTGGTCCTTCTGCCTTTCTTTCCATTCTTTACTACCCCTGGTTCCTGAGCCTCTAGCTTCTCAGACAGTGTCTGAGGGGCCGCCCTCAAGGATGGGGCTCTGGGTCCTCATTTCATCTTTCTGGCAGCATCCCAAGCCTTCATGGCCGGCCTGTGAGCTTTGGCTGGCTGCCCCAGAGCTGTGTGACCACCAGTCCTATGGTTGGTGGTCCCTAGGCCTTCTCTGGTCTATATGTTCCAGAATTCCTCATGCTTCTAACCCTCCCTGTTATAGGCTGAGGGGCAAGAAGGCTGGGCTAAAACTCAGGAGACTTGGTCTATATGTTCCAGAATTCCTCATGCTTCTGACCCTCCCCATTATAGGCTGAGGGGCAAGAAGGCTGGGCTAAAATTCAGGAGACTTGGGCTCTGGTTTCCACTCTGCCCCTCACGGGCTGTGTGACCTTGGGCCAGTCACCCTTCTCTCTGGGTCTGTTTTGCATATCTATAAAAAGGAGGTACTGGACCAGATGTTCTTGAAGACTGCTTTCAGCATTGATGTTCTAGGATTTCCTCAAATGACAAGAAGAGAAAAATAAATAACAAAAAGGAAGTAGGGATGAGGGGGACCCCTGGCCAGTCTCCTGTCTTGGAGTGGTAAGGAAGCGCTGAGCTTTCTGGGGAGTTCTAGGGGTGTGTAGCTGCAGAGAGAAACCAGAGGACACTTCCCAGCGCTGCCTGCCACCCCACGTGGCTCCTGACAAAAGGGACCACCCTGTATGAGGGGCCTGGGATGTGAGCATCCAGACCCTTCCCCCAACCTCCATTCTCAGGTGCAGATCTCCAGGCACTACCTGCATTGCAAGGATGAGAAGATGCACAAGTCACTGGGGGGTCTTGTGATCCCGCCCATCCCAAAGGCCGGGGTGCCCGCTGGGGCCCCCTCCGGTGCACCTGGCTCCCTTCCCCACCTCCTGCCTCCAGGCCAGGATGTCCTCACGGGCCCGAGGGTCCCCCGCACACGGTAAGCTGCCCTAAGTCACAACTGCCTTGTAGTCCTCTCTCCGATCCCTCCAAGATCCGCTGAACCTCCACGCCAGCACAGGTCTGGGGCACCCGGGGTGTGAAGGGCCTGGCTCTCCCATGAGCCACAGACCTGAGGAGGCCAAGGCGAGCTGGGTGGTCTGGGCTTAGGAGACAATGTCTCAGCCTCCGTCTTCCACCAGTTTCTTATCTGTGGCTGCTGTGGTGATGAAGAAAATACAATCTGTATTCATGGTAGCATATATTTTCTTCATTAACGGATGCTAAAATTACAAGCTTTATCATGTGTGTGTGTATGGAAGCAGGAGGGAGAGGTCCACAAAATTTTAGATTTTACAAGGGGTCTTCAGACTCGAAAATGTTTGGGAACTGATGGGGTAGAGGGTTGCTGTGTTGTTAATGAGTCCACATTTATGGCTCATAAGTGGGACAGACGGATCTCTTCAGATGGCCTAGAACATCTCCATGGGCAGGTCAGACTAATGTCAGAGCAAGTGTGTGTGTGTGTGTGTGTGTGTGTGTGTGTGTGTGTGTGCATGCGCGTGCGCATGTGCACACGCGTGAGAGAGACAGAGACAGTGGCAGAGACAGAGAGACAAGAGAGAGAGGGAGGAAGGTCTCATTTCCTGCATAGCTTTGGGGCATGCTATACTGAATTTTCCCATTTCTCTCATGCCTCCTCACCTCTCCATCTCCCATGCTGCCTTCCCTTCTGTCTGTATACATGTCTGCCTCCTTCTCAACCCTGGAGGAGTGTGGGCCTGCTCCTGGATTGGAGCTCCATCAACCTCTACTTCCTCACATTAGGCCCCTCCTCCTTTCTGCTCAAACATCTACTCCTTCCTTCCCTCAAAGCCGTTCCTGGTGGCTGGAAGGACTTTCTAGCCCCAGACCAGTGACCTTTACTCCCATCTCATTGCTCTTGACTTCACATCATGTGGGGCGTTGATGTCCTTGGAGTTTTCTCCTTCCTTGCCTTCCTGACTTTGAAACCGGCTTCTTGACCTTCTGTGACAAGACCTTCCAGGCAGTCTCCCCTGTGCTCTCCTTTGTCTGTCTCTTAAACATGGCCATTCCTGAAGCTTGTTCCCAGCTCTTTGTACCCATCTCCTCGTTCTCCCCTGGAGGAGTCCTGTCTGTGCCGGCAGCTTCCAAGGATGGGTGTCTTCCTCATGCCCTGCTCGGCCTTGAGGTCTCCCTCGAGTCGAGCTCTGGATTTCCATCCTCCTGTTGGGCAACTCCAGTTTTGTCATGTCAGAGAGAGGGAGGCTGTGCCCCCGTCCCGACCACACGGATGGGGCACCTCATGTTTCCCCAAACTGCCTCCCTCCCATGACCTCCTGATGTCCACTGAGGTGCAGGCCTTCTCTTGCTTTTGCCTTTCTTCTCAGTTTTCACTCACTGGCTCCCTCTTGAGCTCCCTGACAGCTCTTAGCCTGGCTCCTGGCCCCCCTGGGCTCTGCATCCTAATCGATTCTCATCCACCACCCTCTGTACCTTTCTTCCACATGATCCACATTTTTTGACTTCCTGTGCCAGCAGCCTAAAGTCGACTCTCCTTGGTCTGACATTCAAGCAGGCCCCCTGTGCTGCTCTGCAGGAACCTTCCCACCCCCAGACCCTCCAGAGCCCCTGGCGGCGCCTCCCCAACCCTAACACCAGCCTTTCACTCTGCTTTCAGAGCCTGCTGTCCTTTAATCCCCGGTTTCATGCCTCTCCTTGTGCTAGTCTTCCCTGCCCTCCTCCAGGAGGCGATGGGGGAAGGGCGTCCTCTGCGCTGTCCACACAGCAACCAGCCCACGGACTGCCTGACCACATCCCCTCCACTGATTTGTTCAACCCTTATTTAAACCTCGTACCTATTCTTTAACTTGGAGCACTACAGGGCAGAGGCCATATCCAGAAACCTCTGCAGCTTCCATGGTGCCAAGCTTGGTCCCTGGCATGGATTATACACACACACAATAAATATCTGCTCATTTGCTGTCCAGTTATGGCATGGATTTTTCTCCATTAACCCTGTGAGGCTAGCAAATAGGTGGGAAGGAGCTTCCATTACCATTTCTTTCATTCATTTGCTTTTTCATCCATCCATCCATCCATCCATCCATCCATCCATACATTCGTTTACTTAGCTAAGAGCTAGTAAACACCTACTATGTGCCATGTGCTGTGGGAACAAAGCCAAACAAGACAGTCTCTGTGCTCTAGGAGCTCATGAGAGAGATTTACTAGTAACCTACTGAATCGAGGTCTAGTGAGGTAAGAACTAAGGTAGAAGGCTGCCCTTGGTTCTGGGGAGCCCAGTGGAAATTGATCTCGATTAGGCTAGGAAGCCTTCTTGGAGGAGGTGAGGCCTGAGCTGAGCTTTGAGGGCTGAAGGAGAGTTTGGGAGATGAAGAGGGAGAGATGGAGATGTTCACGGAACTGTCAGGGGTTTGCACGGCAGCACCGGTGTTTGTATGACACGGGCGGGTGAGGTTAGCAGGGTGGCAGGGCCCCGTGTGCGCAAGTGAGGACGGTGAGCTTTAGCCTGGAGAATGAGGTGCTGCTGAAGGCCTTTCGGTGTGGAAGTGCCATGAGATCTGAGTTAGAAAGGCCACTTTGACGACGACAGAGGGCAGTGCACACTGAGGCAGAGGCTGCTACGGGCAGTGCAGGGAGAAGCCGTGGGTGCCTGGCAGGGCAGAGGCAGTGGTCTGAGGTGTCTGGACCCAGCCTGGCCTGATGTGGTCTCCCGGTCAGCCTGCCCTTGACTTTGCAGATGGAGTTACGTCTCCTGCAGCTTTGAACTCCTAGCCAAGAGCCTCTTTACAGAGCCGCCCACAGCCCCTCCACTGTGTGCCCCGTCCCGCCCACTGCCCCATCCCGGGGCTACCGGACCCCTCACAGCAGGGGCTCCTTCTTGCCATCTCTCATAGTGTTTTTTCTTCCCCGTTCTTTTAAGATTGGTTCGGGAGAGTGGGCCTCGGGAGAAGACCCCTAAATCTCTGGGTATGTACCCCCCTGCGCACTCCCACTTGCTATCTATTCAACTCCCTGCCTCCTGGACTGGGTGTGGGGGCAGAACTGGGGTTTGAGTAGGCCTGAGCATGCTCGGACCCGAACCCCTCATTTCACGGATGGAGAAGCTGAAGTCACCAGCAGTGCCGCTTTGGGGACCAGTGGCCCTGTGCTATGCCCGGCATGTGGACCCACACCAGCTCGTGAGCCAGCTGAGAGGGAAGGTGTAGACCCTGTGTGACAGAGGAGTGCATGCTCTGAGACTCTGCAAGCTGGGTTTTGTCCTCAGTCTCGGCACAGAGGTCTCAGTCCCGGCATATCTGCAAGTGGGTCCACATGGCTCCAAAGACGGAGCTTCTGACACGAGGGGCTGCCTCTGCATGGTTTTGAGCAAGTGGAGGAGAATACTCCTCACCAGACCGAGTGAGAAATTAAACCACATCCCGTGAACCCCTTAGTCAGCTGGCCCCAGAAGGTTTCAGCATCAGGGGAATACGGCCAACTGGGTGGCCAGTGAGAGGCCAAGGCACAGAGGGGCTTCAGAAGAGGGAGCAGGAAGCTCTCCAGCCTGGTGACCTCACTCTGTGGAGAGGAGGGAAGATGAGCCCTGGGCAGGTTGGGGGTGGGGATCCCCAAGCCCGGGGATGAGGGCTGGAGGCCACTGCTGTGCTGACTGGCAGGAGGGGGCAGACTCCTGGTCCAGCTTTCTGGCAGGCCACTCTGTATAGCTTAGCAGATGGGTCCGCTGGCGAGGGGGAGGCTGTTGCCCAAGGAACCCCAGGGTCAGGACTCGAGCTGAGCCTGAGAGGCGGTCCTGGCATAGAAACTTCTGTGGTGGCTCTTTCCCCTGCTGTTCTTTGGCTGGGCTGCAGTGGGGTGAGCTTGGGCAGTCTGGTGTGACAGCCACTGGCACCCACGGTGTCCCTCAACAGCTACCCCTGAGGGTGCTGTCAGGGGGTTGGGCCAGGAGACCCCAGTTTGTAACCACTCCTTTGTCTGCATCACAAGCTTGCCGCTTGAGAACTAGGTCCCTGGGGGCTTGGCGGCAGGGTCCAGGCTGCTCAGACAAGGCTTTTTAGGGCCTCTCTTGGAGGTGGAGGTGAGGAGAGGGGATGCCAAGTAGTAAAGTCCTTAAAGGGCCCTCTGACCCTCCAGTTGTCAGCTGGGGATAACATTGCCCAATATGTGTAACACGTCTACCATGTAGAAGGAGATCACATGGTATTGTCTGAAGCTGAGGGCTTCCCAAATCTTGTGGCATTCCTGCAGTCCTTGCCCTGGTTAGCTGGTACCTGGACATCTGTGTCCTCTGCCCTGCCCTTTACTTTTGGGCAAATGGAGGCTTCATCCCTCCTCCATCTTGGCCCTTGATCCTTCTCCTGGGACGCAAGCAGAGGGATCCTTTGTAGAAGGCATGGGCTGGGCAGAGGTCCAGGGTAACCTGGGAGCCCTCCTGGAGGTCCCAGATTCAAGACACCCCTTCCAGCCTCAGGTGGCCCCAGATAGTGGTCCCCTTATTTGCAGGTTCACCCAAGGACAGTGAGCTCCAACCTTTGTGAACAGGAGAACCCAGTTAACATTTCTTTCATTAAAAGAAAACTAATCCACCCCTGTCTTGCCTCCATCACAAGACAACATACTTTTGAAATTCATTGATTAGGAAAATCTAGATTAACAAAGAGATACTAGTGATTTGATGTCATTTGGAAATCAGTTTGTATTGTATCAATCACAAGAGCATCTGAAGGTTGCTGGGTCTCAGCTTTTCTGTCTGTAAAATGAGAGGACTGGACTAGTATTGTTGGTTCTCTGGTCTCTTCATGTTTTGTGATGAGGGCGCTCATTTTATTTTCTCTCTTCCTGAGGTGCACACCTCCCAGGTAAGACAGATGTGCATTCTCAGGAAATATCTTAAACTTCTTAGACAACAGACCTGCCCCCTGTTTCCTGCCCACACTTCCTCCCTCCCTTCCCTGTCTTATAATAAGGTATACAGTAACTATTGGATGGATGGATGGGTGGATGGATGGATGGATGGATGGGTGGATGGATGGGTGGATGGATGAATGAAAGGAGGAGAACATTCTATGCCTGCCAGTGCTGTTCTGTAGAGTAAATTTAACTTGGGTCTTTCGCCACAAGGAAGTACTGGGCAAAACAATGGAGAGAGGCAGTCTTAGGCAGTAAAATGTTGCACCAACCACAGTGTCATAGGGCCCCAGGACAGCCCAAAGGGATGAATACTGCCTCAAGGTGCTGGGTGTCCTCAGCTGCACTCTTGTTCTCGACTCCTCAGAGCCAAAACCTTCGGCTCCACCTGCCAGAGACAGGTCTGCTGCCCCTGAGAAGGCTGCCCTGCCTTCATCTCAGTCTGCTCCTACGCTGACAACCTTCTCCTTCGGCCATGCCAAAGAAGCCCGCCTCTTGCTCAAAGAAGAGGACCAGAGGGAGAGCAGTACCAAGGTATCTGGAAAGTGAGGGGAGGAGAAAGTTGGGGTCAGAGTGGACCACTGGATGAACACAAGCATGTTTCTGAAGTACATAAAAGTGGGGCCAGCTTGAGGAGGGCAAGGAAGAGCCCTGAGGCAGTTACCCTGGTACTTAAGGCTGGAACATATAGATGGTTTGGGGATCAGGACCGAAGAAAGGGAGAGAAACAGGAGAGAGGAAGAGAAGGGTGGGGGGAGTGGCTAAGTGAAAGGCAGAGTACAGTGGGGATCTGAGGGGTGAGATGGGGGAGGAAGGGAGGGCAGAAGGAGGTCATACATGGTTCGGAAGGAAGCAGGATGTGGAGAGTACAGAGGGGCTTAGGTGAACCAAGTTGAGTAATTTGAACCAACACCCAATATAGCAACTGAGAGGCCGCTGACTCAGAGGCAGATCAGCCAAAGGCTGTGCTTGACAGGCTGACAAATACCTTGCACTTCTAAGGTGACCTTGGTCCAGATGATTCTCTTCCCTGGTCTGGATGAATTTACTAAAACTTGAAGAGTCACTGTTATGGGAGATCCGTTCTCAGTCTTTGAAACAGAGATATAAAATACAAAAGGACTGCTGTGTGCATGAGCTATGTTAGGATCCCGTGATGATGATGATGATAAGGCCCAGGTGCCACAGCTCTCCCACACCAGCCAGGGCGCCAGGAATGAAATGAAGGCAAAATGATTCAGGGCCATGAGATGACCTCACCACCGACCCACCCTTGGCCACTCACACCCATGGTCAGACCTTGGGTCTCATGATAACTTCATCCCCATGGGCACCTCGCTTTCCAGTGTCCCCATCTCCTGTTGTTCTGGCTTCGTCCATCCACAACCCAGCCCCAGCATTGCTCCCTGATCTTGCGTCAACAACATCCTCCTTGAAATGGGACCACTCCCATCAGCATCTTAGTTCTCTGTTATTTCTGTATTCTTCGGAAAACCAGACTACTCCCTTGCCTGCATCCATTCTTTCCTGAGTCCACTGCAGTTGGGTTTGGGCCCCACTGACACTGCTCATGCCCAGGCCACCATTGACCTCCACCTCCCACATGCAGCACAGTCCAGTCCTCCTCTAACCTGACCCACCAGTGGCTTTAATGGCTTGTCCTTCTTGAAGTCTTCACCTTGGAGGGGAAGCAAGGGGGTGGTTTCCTTCTTGATTCTCTGCCTCCATCAGATTTCATTCCTTCCTGGTTCTTCTTGGCTGGCTCCTTCTCATCCTCCTGCCCTCTATACACTGGAGGCCCTAGAGCCCTGACCTCTGGCATCTGGTCTATTTATATTGACCCCCTGTGACCTGATCCAGGCCAAGCATTAAGTGGCATCTATATGCTGAGGACTCCCAAATTTCTCTGTCTGGCCCAGACTTTCCCCTGACCTCCAGTAGCAGTTAAATTATATTACTAAGTGTGTATTCACTGATACTCTGCATTTCCATTTAGATATCTAATTATATTTCAAACGTACCTTATCCAAAACTCAACTGTTGAATCTTTACCCCCCCTCCCCAAATCTCCTCTTCTCCCAGGGTCCCCTCTCAGTGAATGGCAGCCTTCCAGCTACACTGGCTGAAAATCTTGGGCCCATCCTTGCCTCTGCTCTTTCTCTGTCACCCCACACCTCATATATCAGCCAAAGTGGTGGGCCCTACTTTTGGGACATGTCCAGAATCAGGCCACTTTGTCATCTTCATTCTTGCTGTGGTAGTGCAAACCCCACCACATGTAAACTCTTGGTTCTATTTTGCAACTTCTTGTGAGTCTTAAGTTGTTCCTAAATACAAAGTTAAAAAAAAATCAGTAACACTTAGGGGAGCCCCCTCACCCCCCAGTGGAAGTCAGATCATGTCACTTTTTGTGCTCAGAACCTCAGCGGTTTGCTGTGTCCTTCAGAGGACAAGTTCAACTCCCCACCAAGGACCACGGCGACTGGTACACGCCTGCCACCTTCCACCCTGTGTCCTACCATCCTTTGATTGGTGTGGTCCAGCCAGTACCCTCACCCCAACCACACCCAGCACACTCAAGCCCCGGGGCCTTTGCACTCTATTCCCTCTACTTAGCACACTTCTCCCCTAGAAGTCTGCATGGCCCCTGTTCCCTTATCTCATTCCTGTCTCTGCTTAAATTTCACCTCCTCAGGGAGTCCCTCTGGGTCTTCCTACTTAAAATGGAAGCCCTATCACCGTCTGTCCCTTATTCTCCTTCCAGTACATATCACCTGATGTTCGAGATTGGTCTGTTTGCTGTCTCCCCACTCCATGGCAGCCTTTAGGGAGCAAGGTCTTGGTGGTTGTGTTCATTCCCGGTACAGTGATGGCACACAGAAGCCACTCACATTCCCAATGATTGAATAAATGAAGGTACAGAAAACACAATTGGGTCCTCAGGGTAATGGAGTTTGCCTTGACCTTGTGCCAGATCCAGGTCACCATCTCCAAGTCTGCCCAGGAGAAGATGCGGCTGAGGCAGATGAAGGAGTTGGAGTTCCAGAGGGCACAGGAGCCGGAGAGGGAGAGGGAGCTTGCTTCCCAGAGCCTGGGCTCCCGGAGATCCCTGATGAAGGAAGGTACTGGGTGCCTAGGGCAAGATTCCCTCAGGCTGGGGAGACCTCTTGGCCAACCCCTGGGCAAGAGAGGGACTACCCACAGCTCCCCATGTCCCCCAACCTCACACCAGACAGGGGGCCACGGATGGGCCCGTGTCCAGAGGAGGACACTGGGGCCGAGGACAGGCGGGACCAGCTCCATCCTAGGGCTTTCTTTGCCTCCACAGGCCTCCTTCCCCTCCGGGGCAGTAGAACCTTGTCTGTGCCCACTGGGCTGAGCATCCCACGCAGAAACATGGGTGTCACCCTCAGGAAGCGGGCCAACCGGCCCTCATTACCCAGCATCCCTGTCAGCAAGCAGGAGCCCAGCTTTGCCCGCCATGCTTCAGGTAGGGGCCAGACCGACTGGCTGGGGGGCACACGTCCCGCTCACTGTGCTGCCTCGGGATGCTCTGGGGGCACGACAAAGGTGACCGGCACTGCTCTGCTTCTCCTCATTACCCATGTTAGAGTAGAGGGTGGCCTGAGGTGCAATCACCTTGCCAGAGAGAGAGGAATAGTGTGGGAGCCAGCCTGGAGACCCAGGGAATTGCAGCTGAATTACTGGGAGAAGGGCAGGTGTGTCCAGCCCACATGACTTGTCCTGGAGGGCTCACCAGTGCACCAGGACCACAGATCCTGTGGAAAGCACCCACGAGAGTAGCTGGAAACATCAGGAAGAGGAAGAGAGCGGTCTGTAAAGACCTTGGGTTCCTACACTTTGCCTCATAAAGTGTCAGTGTTGGATAGGGCTGGTTACAGCCTGCGATCTCAGGATCCAAAGGTTCTGTGGGATGCTCAGGAAGGTGCCAAGGGACAAAGGAGGCTCTGACCCCATTCTACCCGAGCAATACCTATTTTGCCTCACTTTTTTGTTTATTGCATAACCACTTGAGAGTTCAAGTTTGAAAGATTTTCTACTAAAGAACATTGGAAAACAACCAGCCTGGTTCACAGTTTCTTTAAGTGGGGGGTGTGGTGGGACCATGGTGGTAGAATAGAACACCTTTTTGGTGCCAGAAATAATATTGACTCACCCTTCTTTTCCATTCTCTTTCTATCCCTCTGATTCTGTCAAGCAGAAAGTCTAAATTCGGTGCTGGTCTTTAGCATGCCTCGCAGACTTGGAATCTCCTTTTTAAACAAAGAGATCTTCCTTCCAGCTGGAGGCATCAGAAACTGGCTATAATTTGATAGCTGGAGTTTATATCATCCTTTTACTTTTCTTGCAAATACCCTATTCTATGACAAAATAATATTTGTTTACCAATTACAGCAGTGACATAAATCTCCCTTTAGAATAAACTTATTTAAGATTCAAAAAGTGGGTCAGCTTGAAGAAACATGCCATATGAATAAAATTATAGGTAATTAAGAGATATGACAAATAACCGTGAAAGTGGTAATTGAATGGTTGACACTCAGGAGATATTGATCTAGATAATCCACTCCATTCATTTTACAGACAACAGGACTGAGACCCAGAGACCCAAAGTCCCCTAAGTTGACTTTAGGTGATGGTGGCCCATAGGGACTAAGATTTTGGCTAATGACTCTTATCCAACACCAAAGCTGAGAGGAGAATCCAGTCTCTGAAAAGTCTCTGAAAAGAAGTAGCAAGGAAGTGAGGTGTGGCAGTGACAGCTCTGGGTTCAGAGCAGACCCTCTTGTCATGGCTCCGTGGAGGGACTGTGGGGGAAGGGGCCCAACCTCTGAGGCCTCAGTGCCGTGATTCAGGCATTGGACCAGATAGATGACTAAACCGCCTTCCTGTTCCACTAGGATTGTGTGATTCTGGCCCCATCCCCAAGGAAGGAGAGCCTAGAAAACATGACCCGATTTTTAAACAACATCCCTGCTTTTCGGCAGTCCCTGCCAGTGTGGCCACATCTTGACCACGCGGGCCCCAGTTAGCTGCGTTGTCTCGTCTCCCTGCTTCCTCCTTTGGACCACTTCCCTGCCTGTGGGCAAGTTCGCAGAGGATGGAGAGTGGGGGGGAGGAGGACAGACTGATAACACAGGTTCCTGGGTGGGGATGAGGTTAGAACACAACCAGTGTGAGTAGGGGCTCCCTCCTTGACAGATGTATGAGCCTCACCCAACCACAGATAGGGTAGGGTTGGGGGTGAGTCACTGGCATGGTGTGCTTTGTCACATGACATCAACAGCATATCACAGGCCAGCTTGTTCAGAACCATCAGGTTGGCAGGGCCAGGACGGAAAAGGCCGACAAAAGGTAGAGTGCTGGGTGGTGTCCGTGGCCCCCCGGCAGTGAAGCACAGGCCCTGCCCTCTCGGCCCCCACCAGTCCCTTCTCTGAGCACGCCTCGTGCGAGGGGGGCTTGGGACGCGGCCAGGCCTGGGTCCTCCTGCTGAAATGCTCCCTGTTCCTTCTCTTTTCTGTGAGTGCAGTCAACTCACTCCCTGCGGTGCTTACCTTGGGGTCTCCCGAATGGGAAGAAGAGGAGGAGGAGATGGCTCTCAGAGCCTTTAAGGAGCTGAGGCCTTTCTCCAACCCTGAGCTGGGGCTGATGGATGCCCTCCAGTGCCTCGAGAGCAGCGACTGGTGAGGAGACCCCTTCTCCCCCTACTGCAAGGGGAGGGGTGGTGGCAGGGGCGTCCCTGGTCTGCAGGGCTCCTCCCTACCTGCCTGTGACGAGGTCTGGAACTCGCTTCCCAGGCAGATGAAGGAGAAGGGCCTGGTGAGCATTCAGCGCCTGGCGGCCTGTCATTCAGATGTCCTTGCTGGGAGGCTGCACGACGTGTCCTTGGCTGTGACGGGGGAGGTGAGGCCACCTAGACAGCTGGGCACTGTCCCCACCCTGCAGCCACTCCCCCTTCCCTGGTGCCCCTGTTCAGTGAGGGTCACATGGTAGCCACGGAGGGGCCGTGGCTCCCTCCCTGCTTACTTCTTAGCCCTCAGCCATGGAGGTGGGAGGTACCCGCCCATTTCTCAGAATGGAAGACTGGGGCCTGGGGTTTCCTTTGTTCTCATCGCTGGGTATTGTAATAATTGGAATCCTGTATGCCCATTTGCCACAGCCCTGTGTTGTTCTCTGTACTCAGATGCCTGAGCAGGGTTGGAGTGTTCTGGGCTAAATCTCCATCTTCAGGGAAGTTGTAACATTTCCCAAGGACTTTCTCCCCTGGTACTGGTCCTGGGCCTAGGCCGGGCCTGGAGAAACAGTGGGGCTCCTTCTTGGGAATAGACTATTCCAGTGGTGAGGGCGGGGCAGCTTGTGAAGACCAAATTGAGCATTATTTGTAAAGGTACTTTGCCGACTAAGTGTTGCCCAAATTTCAGATGTTCAAATTTAAAATTACAGGTGGAATTAATAATTATGGTGATAACACTAACAGTGTTTTTTAAGAAAATAGGGCTGTTTTGTCCAGAGCTGCTGCAAGGTTTTCGTTTCTAGCCTGGCAAGGCCTAGGCCTGCAATGAGGGTGGAAGTGGTGGGAGAGGGTGGTGCCGTGCCCTATTCTTCGTATGTTCTGGAGCCCTTGGCAGAGTCCAGCGGTCCTGGAGGGTCCCTCTCCCATCTTTCCCCTAGGTCACCAACCTCCGCTCCAAAGTGTCACGCCTGGCCATCAGCACCCTGGGAGACCTCTTCCGGGCCTTGAAGAAGAACATGGACCAGGAGGCCGAGGAGATCACCCGCTGCCTGCTCCAGAAGATGGGGAATACCAGCGAGTTCATCCAGAGAGCGGCCAACCGGTCCCTGGGGGCCATGGTGAAGCATGTGACCCCTGCCCGCTCCCTGGGGGCCCTGACCTCAGCGGGCATCTAGTACGTGCTGGCTCGTTGTGGGAGGGGTGGGTTGGGAAGGTAAGGCGAGGGGAGAGCCCTGGGGATGGGAGGGGAGCGGGCAGATGGGACAGGTGCCTCACACATTTAGCTGGGGGAGGAAGACCCTGCTTCCTGGGGGGCTTCTCTCCCGCCCTTCCTGGGCCAGGCTGGGGATAATGAGGTGAGCTCAGGGCAGCCCTGGGCCTCAGCTGGAAGGGGAGAGCTGCTGTGTTCTGGGGAGATCACAGTGTCCGTGGTAATATCCTGGAGACAGGGCTGAGAGGCAGCCTGCAGCCTGTACCTCTCCCAGGGGAGGGGCGTTCTTTCTGATGAAATCCGGGCCATGAGGAGAGCAAGGCACAAAATGTTACTTCAGCTCACACCTCTTGGTATTTTCCTGGGCGGAGGAAGGTGCTTTCTACCATCGGAGGCTTTCTGCAGCCAGATTTGCTTTCATTTGTGGAACCAAAACTAAAGCAAAACCAAAACCTTTTCCCAAAGCCTTTCTCTCAACCCCAGAGCCGGTTGCGACGCTCCTGCAGGAGACTTCTCAGATAGACCCCAGGCTGTGTTGTAGCAGCCATTGCCTTTGGTAATGGCACCAAAGCCCAGTACAGAGAGTAAGGGGCTCCAGAGCCGTGTCGCCTGAGTTCACATCCCAGATTGTTACTTAACTTCTCTGTGCCTTGGTTTCCTCATCTGTAAAATGGGGATAATAATGGTATATTCCTCATAAAACAGTGAGGAGTAGATGAATTGATTCATGAAGGAGCACTTAGAACAGTGCCTGCCTTTACTAGAACATTTATTGAGTGCCCACTGGGGCTGTTATTAACTTGGGAGAAATTAATTGTACTTTTTTCTGGATTCCTCCCTTAGCACAGCTTCCTCACAGGCAAAATGATGGTAACAGTGGCTTATGGAGTTGAACCTATAATAGATGGAAGGTGTTCAGCAGGGTACCTGGCTCAGTGCATGCACTAATTACAAATTGAACCACCCTATCATTGTCGCAGGAACCAGGGTCAGGTGTCCTCAGGGCTGTGCACTTGAATTCCCAGGGATCTCGCTAAAATGCAGATTCTGATTCAGATGCTAATGGAGCTGGTCCTTGGACCATAATGAGTAGGGAGAACCCAGAAGACCCCTTTGTGTTACACTGGATGGGACCCTGGGGGAAATAGGGGTCACTGCTGCCTAATGAACTGTGGACACACAGGCCCCGTTGGAAAAGGTGGGAAAGAAACAAGTGGCACCCTGATGGGCTTCTCTTGTAAGATTTCAGGTTCCTCCTGTTGTGGTTACCAAGTCACCCATTGATCCCCTGTCCCTCCCTCCTGTCTCAATTCATTTCAACAAACATGCAGTAAGCTCCCACCACGTGTGGGCATGTGCCGGGCACCAGCAGGGCACAGGATTCCACTGAGAGGAAGCTTGGTTCCAGCTCCCTGGGAGCTCCTAGCCCGGTGGGAGAGCCACAGGGGTGCACCTGTACTTCCCAAGGGACAAGGGGATATTCTGCCTAGGGGGCTGGAGAGGGCAGAGATGGAGACGTTGATTGGGTAGGATCTTTCTAGGTGAAGAAAAGATGGGGAAGGCAAACATGGGCTCAGGAAGGCACAGGGGTGGTGAGCCTTCAAAAGATACACCAGTCCAGCTCTCCCCTCCCCTCTGCTAGCCTCCAGCACCTTTGACAGGGACTGTGGCACAGCATCAGGTGGCTTCAGGTGCTCCTCCTTCCTTGTGTTGTTGCCATTGTCATCCTGGGTTCTATTGTCAGGACGTGGCTGCTCTTTCCTTGAAGATTCCCTGTAGCCTGTAGGAGACAGATTTCAGAGCCCATCGCAGCATGAAGCATGGGTGCACAGGTGTAGGTCCATGTGTGGCACTCTAGGGACCCCACACCCCATTCCTGTGTGAGCCCTTGACTGTGATTTTATTTCCTTTCAGCCACCGAAACCCCTTAGTCCGGAAATGCACTGCCGAGCACCTCTCAGCCGTCCTGGAGCAGATAGGTGCCGAGAAGCTTCTCTCAGGCACCAGGGACAGCACAGATATGCTGGTGCACAACTTGGTGAGGCTGGCCCAGGACTCCAACCAGGACACCAGGTGATGCAGGGCCGGGGGCCTGGGGGCTGCTTACCTGGCCAGCCCAGGGCAGATAAGACAACCAGCCAGCCCTGAAGGCCCTGGCCCCCCATAGCTCAGCTTCCCTGGGGTCGGATAGACTGAAGCTGTTTGCTTTCCTCAGGGCTGCTGTCTGTCTCTGTGCACAGGCATAGCCAGGCCTGTAGGAGGGTCCACACTCCCTGCCTCCGGTTCTCCCTCTCTCCTGCTGCTCTCCCTCCCCATCCTGACCCACCCCAGTTCCACTCTCGAAGACCACTGTTCATTCCTTCCAAGGATAGTGAACAGATCATTTTTCATTATTAGGAATAGGGCAATGAATAAGAAAAATTAGGCCTCTGCTGTCCTGGATCTCACCCCTAGTCTGGGTAGGCAGAAAATAAAGAAATTATTATGATTCTTCTAGATATGGATAAAGGATACAGAGGAAAAACGCCAAGATGTAACGGAGAATGGGGTGGCAGCTACTTTGATTACAAGTCTGGGGAGATCTTTCTGAAGGGTGACATTTGAGTTGAGAACGGATGGGCCAGCAGGAGCTAGCTCTTTGGGGGTCTGGGGTGCGAGTGTCCCAGGCAAAAGAAATGGTACAGAGGCCCCGTGATGGAGGAAGAAGAAGGCTGGGCTGCAGGGTGCCTGGTGAGGGGGGAGCAGTGGGCGGGAGATGAGGCGGACAGGACAGGGCCAGGCCTGGCAGCGCCCCACGCGCCACGGCCAGGAGCTGGGATTCGGGCTGGTGTGTGACCGGAAGCCACCGGAGGATTTTTAGTAGGAGTGTGAGGAGATAATTCGATGGTGTTAAACAGGAGAGTGACAGAACCTGATTCCCTGTCTTGGAGAGCTAGGGTTAGGGTCCAGTTAATCACACTCCTTGGTTCCTGGGTCTGGTCACCAGATCTGGAGACCACACCAGCTCGGGGACTGCTCCACAGCCGTGTTCTGTGGTGTGCACCAGCCGGTGCCTTCACACCAGCAGTCCACGGGTGGGCCCTCCCCACTGCAACAGCGCCCCGCATCACATGCGCACATGGCTCCCTGATGGAGCAGAGAGCTGCTGGGAATGTGCCCTGGGGGCAGGACTGTGGTCAGGGGCATGTGTCCCCTGACGCAGCCCGAGCACTGCAGGGCGCCCGGGAGCACGCTGTGCCCCTCCGCCCCCCACCCGTGGCGCCCGTGCCCATGTCCTCGCAACCTTGCATTATCTGGATTTCTAATTTTCATTGATCTGATGGGTAAAAATAACAGCTCATTATTGTGTCAGACTGCTCCTCCCCCACCCCGATTACTAGGGTTTATGTTTCTTTATAGGCTCACTGCCCTTTTGATTTTTAAAAATAGCCTTTCTGGTGGCTCATTGGAGGATTGCTAGGAGAGAGGGAGCAGGATGGACGAGGGGCACCGGACAGAGGGCTGCTCCCCAGTCCCTGACAGGAGTGCTGGAGGCTAGCAGAGGGTGGGGAGAGCTGGATTGGGGTGTCTTTTGAAGGCAGGGCCAACAGGATGTGGGTGGTGAGGCTTTCAAAGAGAAATCAAAGATGATGCTTGGGTTTTTCAGCTGAACAGCTGGGTAAGTGTTAGTGCCAGTCACTGAAATGAGGATTATTGGTGGGGAGCCAGAAGGTTTTATAGATTTGTTTTTGGTTGTTGGTGGGGGGATGGAAATCAAGATCCAATATCTCTCCAGCTTAAATGTCCCTCTCCTTTCTGACCTCTCTTCCATTGCAGGAATTGACTACATTCCATTTTCCTTCTTGGCTCCTATGCCTCCCGGTGTCTGTGGCCCTGCACTCCCTGGTTCCTCTCTCCCTCTGTGGCCCCCTCTCTGCCTGCCTGCCACAGCAGTGTCTTCATTCTTGTCCCCCACTTACAATTCTCCCTGACCACTGTCACCACTTCCGTGGCTCCAGCCCGAGCAACTCTGATGCTTCCTAGGGTCTCCCTTCCCTGAGCATCAGTGCTTTACCTCTACCTCCAGAGGGCCTGTCACCAGATGTCCCACTGTTATCCTTGGGGCAGAGTGTCCCTCAATGAACCCATTGCCTTCTCCCCAAGCCTTTCTCTGGCTGTGTTCCCTCTATTGTTTTTTTTTTTAATATAATTTATTGTCAAATTGGCTAACATACAGTATGTACAGTGTGCCCCTGGTTTTGGGGGTAAATTCCCGTGATTCATCACTTACATACGACACCCAGTGCTCATCCCAACAAGTGCCCTCCTCAATGCCCACCACCCGTTTTCCCCTCTTCCCCACCCTCCCCCATCAACCCTTAGTTGGTTCTCTGTATTTAAGAATCTCGTATGGTTTGCCTCCCTCCCTCTCTGTTTGAAATTATTCTATTGTTAAAAGTCACTATTATTTACTGAGTCACTGAAGATGCAAAATGGAGACCTTCCTACTTTATTGATTCTAAGACACACAGTTTCCCCCGCATTTTAGTATCTTACAATCAGAGGCATCTCACCGTTGCTGTTGGCCAGGCAGCAATTTTGATTTGGGTTTTACTATCTGCACATTTGCAAACTTGGGTCATTATTGCTCATAGCATAAACCCTTGAATTACAGTTTGCATTGTAGGAAGTAAACTATGAGGCTTTCTCTGCTTGTTAGCCTTTTATATTTATTTTAAGAAGTCACCGTGGATGCTCTGTGGGGACTTGTTGAGTTTAATTGCTCTCTAAAATGTCTTGGAAATATTACACTCTTATTCAGCATTGAAATGAAAAGTTATAGTGTATGAGAAAAGGTATGGAAATAGAGAGATGGGACATAAATTAGATATTAATGCAAACAGTCATCATGGAAGGAATAACCAAATTCCACATTTTCTTACAAGGCCACCACAAACCAAGTAGTTTACCCAACCTAAGGAGGGAAGGGCACTACCTAAAAGTAACGTTAACTCCGTTTCTGAGATAATACAGAGAAGGGTTGCCTTCCGACATGGGGCAGTGTCATAGAAGGCAGTGGAAATTGCCAGTGTTTTCTGTTTCTGTTTTTCCTTAGTGGAAAATAAGTCAATGGTGCATTTTATGATCAGTGGAGTCTTAGGTTGAGTGAAATACGAGAACGGAAGATGCTTTGAGCTCCACCTCCAATCAGCTCCCATACCCTGAAGTTTCAACTTTCTCGGCATGTCCTGAATCTGACCACCCCTCCTTACTCCCACTCTACCGCCTTATTTCAGGACTTCATCATCTCTCGCCTGGACTATTACGGTGGCCTCTTAGCAGGTCCCCTGCCCCCCTCCCCCCTGCCTTGTCCACAGAGACGCATCCTCCACACTGCTGCCAGAAACATATCGACTTCAGTGCAATTCTGATCATTCTTCAGCTTTCCTCTGCACGCAGGTTAAAGCTCAACTCCTTCATGTTTTGAGAAATTGGGTCATACCTTCTCTGTATTCTATCCCACATCTAGGTCTTGCCTGTTGTTTTCCAACCACAAGCCTGCTGACATGTCAGACCATATAATGGATCCTAGAATGACACCCCTCCACCACCCTCTTACCCCCTAATCCGTCTCAATCTTGAACTCCTACTCATCTTTTGTGTCCCAATCTAAGGGTCACCTCTTCTATGAAGTCTTCCTTGATTCCCCGCCCCCTCCACCCAGCACTGTTCACCAGGTAGAGCTGACCACTTCCTCCCATACTGCCCCACTGCACCCTTCCTCGGATTTCTAGATGCCCCATACTAGAAAAAGTTAAGTACGTTTCAGTATAGTCATCCAAAGGAATATTATGAATGCACTAAAAAGGATGACATGGGAAGATGATTAATGATAAAGTGAAAAAAACCAGAGGCAAGTTGTATATACATTCTGATACCAAAGAACATGTATACGCATCAAAAAGACTACATGGAAATATGTAAAAATTTAATAGTAGTTTTCTCTTGGTAATGGGGCTTTGGGTGATGTTTATTCTTTTATGAATCTAGTTTTTAACTGCTTAATTAGCGATTCCTGTCTTCATTAGAAAAAGTATTAAAAACTCTGTTACTACAATTAGAAAACTTTTGTAAATCTGTAAAGCAGATTTATGATGCATTTCTATGGCTATTTTTTCATCCCTTTCTTTCTCCTGTGGCAGGTTTTATGGCCGGAAGATGGTGAATATCTTGATGTCGAACACGAAGTTTGATGCATTTCTGAAGCAGAGCCTCCCGTCCCACGACCTGCGGAAGGTCATGGCTGCCATTAAGCAGCGGGTGAGTCGGGGGCACGAGCAGGTCAGGGTGGAGATCAGAGCTGGGCCGGTCAGGGGAGTGTGCACTCCAGAGGCTTCCATTTCACTCACAACTCCTGCCTGGTGGGATAAATGTGATTTCCTTGCTCTGTGCTCGGACCTGGTTGTGCTCCTCTCTGCCTGTGTCCCTTGAGTTGCTGGGCGTCCACACTGTCTCCTGTTCAGTGAGGATCTTGACCCCTGCCCTGACTACCAGGGCTCTGGAAGGCTCGGCTGTTCCCTCCGAGGCTCTGCCAGGTGGAAGGGGTTATTCCTTTCCTTATGGTGTAGCCTGGAGTGGCCGGCAGTTCCCCAGAGGGCCACCCCTTTGGCTCATGTTCTGTGTGCATTTTTCAAGGGAATAGAAGACAGTGATGGACTTCCATCTGCCAAGGGCCGCAAGGTGTCAAGGAGTCTGGTGCTGTGTGAGAACGGGCTGCCCGGCAAGGATGGGTATGGCTGCGCCTGTCTCCCTGCAGCTTTCATCGAAGGCTGACGACACAATCGTCCTGCTTGCCCTGGGCCAGGGGTGGCTCTGGGAGTCTGTGTGGATCTGGGCTACGGTGGAGACCTAGTTGGGTCTGCAGCACTCATGGGTGAATTTATAGGAGGTGTTCCCCACCCAAATCTCAGGGAGACCAAATTGTGGGACCGGAAGCACTTGCCAGTAGAAGTTGGCCGCTGCAGTCTTGCCGAGTGGGGTGCAGTTCCACTCGTACAGGCGGGGCATGTTGCTGGCCAGGCCCTCTGTGGGCACTCAGTGTTTCTCCACCCGCTTAGAGCAGCACACCCTTTTGCCATCAGGGTGCCCTGCCTGGGACAAATTTAGAGGCAGAGCTGGGAGGAAGGTAGATGAGAGGGAATGGGCGGAGAGGCTGGAGGGTGGGTAGGTGCTGGGAGGAGCCGAAACCAAGCAGAAACCTCCTGATCACTGATGTGCCTGAAACTCAAACTTCTTCTGTGGTGTCGGGGAGGGATCATATCTGAACTCCTTAGCAGGCGCCCAGGAAAGCCCCTGTCACCTCTTTAAGATTAGCTTCCTGCTCTCTCCTACACACAGTCTCTCAGCCAGACCGGAGCAGCTCATGTTCCCTGCCCATCCCCCTTCCCCACCATCCTATCTCCTACTGAGCCTTTCTTTGCTTATGCTGAGCCACCTGCATCTAGAACATGCCTGTTTATTCTGCAAGACTCCACAAGATTCGGATCACTGTCACCGTCTCCCCGAGGCTCTCTCTGTGCCCTCTGTTCTTCAGTACTCTGTCAGCCGGTTGACCCACCTGTCTCCCATTGGTCTGTGAGCTCCTTAAGGCAAAGGGCGTGTCTTTCACGTCCCTCTTCTCGGTGCCCAGTACAGCTCCTGGCACTCAGTGGGCAAACAGTGTGGAGTGTAGGACTGAATGACAGAATGGATGGTGTTGGGCTCTTTCAGAGGGGACTTGGGTGCAGGGCATGAGCTCAGAGAGCCGGGTTCTGAGCTGGGGTGGGGGATAGGAGTCCTGTTTGGAACTGCTCTCATACTGGCTGCACTGGATCAGGGGATACTATAGCTATGTGCCCCCACAATGATAGAACAGGGAGTCTTAACATTTCCTTGGTCACTGGAGAAGGGCAGGGCCTAGGCAACCAGGGCTCAGGACACAGTCAGCTGGCAAGACCTTTCCTCACTCCTACATTAAATGTGCAGTCATTCTTTCGTGGACTCCCACTTCTCGCTCTGATACCCATCCCCCATTCTTCACATGTTTTCTGAAAAGAGAAAAAAAGGCAGGAAGAGAGAGCCCTGTCCCCTGATGAAAGGATGGGGCTCTAGGCAACCCGATTGTTTTGCCCTGAGGAAAAGGCATTTCCAGAGTTCTGGGGCCAGTGTCCTCAAGCAGCGGGTGGAAAGCTGGGGGTGGACTAAGCTGCAGGTGACACTCCTGTCTCAGTTCCACCTGTCTGGGAGGGTCATGGGACAAGAGGTGCATCCATCTTCTGGGGCTTGCCCAGGTCAGAAGTTCCTTCTGCGTAGGCTCAGTTCCAATGGCCCTCGGCTGGCAGGGCTACGGCCCTCCATGCACAGTGGCCCGGAGGTGGTGGAATGGCTTCGGGAGCTGACGCGACTGCTGGAGGCCAGAGAATATCAGTCTCGGATGGAGGGCGTGGGGCGGCTCCTGGAGCGCTGCAAGGCTGAGCCAGAGCTCATCACCGCCAACCTGGTCCAGGTGAGTGCTGCCCCTTCCCTGCTGTCTCACCTGGCTGTCCCCTGTGGGTGCAAATTCAATTTGGAAAACTCAGGACAGGGTTTGACATTGTGCCAGACCCCTCAGGGTAAAGGGAGCCCGAAAAGTACCTGCTATCCAGTTGCCTTGGTAACGCTGTGGGACTGCCTGGAAGTAGCCAAGGGGGCAAGGGCATCACCTCTTGCCAGGCCCCTTGGGACCACCCAGAGATGTCCTGGCATCTTTCATCCCTCTAGCAGGTTTATAGCAGGGTGGCGGGGGGGGGGGGCAGGGGGGGGGGGGGGGGAAGCTAGAGGTAGAGGATGCCACGGCTGAAGGCTGCTCCTGGTCTAGCCAGGCACATGATGTTTGGGGGCAGAGTATGTGTTGGCCAGGGGACTGGCCATGATGGCTGGATAGGTGGGTTAGGAGCAAGCACAGGCCTTTCACAGGCTGGAAGCAGGGGCAGATGTTTGCTTCTTCTAGGACTGAGGCTGCTGATGGTCAAGCCATGTAGCAGAGTACTTAGGGCACAGGCTTGAAGTCAGCAGCCTCGCTGTGTGATCTGGGGAAAGTTAGTGAACCTTTTTCTGCCTCAGTTTTTGTTTTGTTTTTAATAGTAAACTGAGGATGGGAATGCATGCTTCATCGGTTTGGATCGTTCCGTGAGAGTGCAGGGTACCTAACGGGATGCTCTAGATGCTTTGACGCAATGAGTGCTCAATATACAGTTGTTCTTGCCCTCTTCCCCTCTTTCCCTTTTGAGGAAGTAAGCTCCTCGTCACTGAGAATATTCTGGTGTAGTTTGGATGACCAGGAAGGCAGGAGGAATCCCTGCCAAGGGTGGTTGGTTGGGTTGTGGGCCTCCTGCCCAGCCTGGGTTCCCATGGGCTCTTGGTTTCTGTTTCCTCAATAGGTCTTTGATGCTTTCACCCCAAGGCTTCAGGACTCCAACAAGAAAGTGAACCAGTGGGCCCTGGAGTCCCTTGCCAAGATGATCCCCCTCCTCAAAGAAAGCTTACACCCTATGCTGCTGTCCATCATCATCGCTGTTGCAGACAACCTCAACTCCAAGAACTCGGGGATTTATACCGCCGCCACGGCTGCGCTGGACGCCATGATTGAGAGCCTGGGTGAGCCTCCTGCCACAGCCCTGCTTGGCTCCATTATGCAGTGGGCTCGCTCCCTGAGCCCTCCCCGGGGTGGGCTCACCCTTCCTGCTGGGAATCAGCACAGTGCTAACAGGCACTGGGGCTTTCAGGCCAAATGTTTCCCTGGAGGCTGCAGAGGATGGGGGTGGACAGCCCAGGACATGGTTGGTAGGCTTTTCCATGTCACAGCCACCTGAGGGTCCTCGACGGTAGGAGTGGAAGAGATGTGGAGATGATCTAGTCTTGCCTCCTCATAGTACATGTGACAGAAATGACTCAGCCAGGGTCACACAGTACTGAAGTGATTGAGCCAACAGGGCATGGAAGGAAAAATAGGTCAGGGTTACCAGGAAGAAGCTGGAAACAGTGTAGAGATGGTAACAGTGGGTGTGGCTTGTATGGGGACCAGGCCGGATGGCGGTGAGAGAGCAGAGCAAGTCTGCTGGGGAGGACAAAGTAGATGGGTGAGTGGACCCAGGTCCACTGATTGATTGTCTGATACAGGAGTCAGGCTGGGATCCCACTGGCTTTTGAGCATGGGATGGACAAGCATTGCCTTTGAGAAAGACTGTTCGGGGCCAGGGCTCAGGGAGGGAGGAATTTAGGATGACGGGTGGAGGGTGAAGGGGGAGTGGAGGTGGGGGTGGGATGAAAAGGAAAAGGGGGGGGGCAATGGGAGAGACATCAGGGAAGGCAAGAGCTCCTTAAGTCCTATGTGCTTCGCACTAACACATCTTGGTTCTCCAACATCGGGTGGAATTTGGGGTACATCCGCTTCTGTTCTCTATGCCTTTCGTAGATGATTAGAAAGCGATATTTGGTGTATCTAAGACGCAGACTGAAGTGCAGATGTGTGTGTGATGTAGCACATGAGTACGGTCATGTCCAGACCAGAGGAACCAAGGGTTTTCAAACCACTCTTGACTCTATGTGACCAAGCTTATGCTCGGAGAACCACCTTTTTGGCCTTGTTGCTGTATGTCCCGATGAGCACAGAGCAATGTCCTGCCTTGAGAACCCGCAGAGCATCCCCGTGGTGAGGCTGGAAACACCGAAAGGCACCCCTCCCCTCCTGGTGCTCACACCCTATGGGAGCCCAGTTCCCTGGGGCTGGACAGCAGCTGTGTCCTTGGCTGGAGCTTCCAGAAGCAGTTTCAGTTACAAATCAAAGGCCTGGTCAGGCCCTTCTCTGCCTCTTCAGTTCATAAATACTGTCAATTTCCTCTCTTCATCTCAAAGGGGATTTATGATTTGCTGAGTTTGTTGCTGTAGAACAAACAATATAAATCCAGCTTTAAATTACGGCTAGTTCACAGCGCTGCTCTGGGTAAGTGAGATTGCTGTTGCCAATAACCACGGCTCTTGGTAAATCACTGCGGGCCCTGGATTTATTGGGAAAACCTGCACCAAGCAAAATAGGCTTTAGCTATTTGAAGAGGCTAAGCACCCTTGTCTGAGGAGAGGAGCTTTAACACTTTCCTCTCCAGGTGTTATTGTCTCCACTTTCTGTCCTTGGGCCATCCTCCTGGAGCACGCTGGAGCTTTGGAACTCTGGGCTGCAGGGTGTGGTGTCTCACATTGTCACAAGGCTCAGGCCTTCTCTACCTGAGGCCCTCCTCTACCCACTTGGGTGGGACACCCTGGAAAGGGGCTGCGAGTCGGCTGCTTTTGTGATCTGACCACACCCTGAGGCAGGCTGCAGCTTCCAGGAAAGATGCCTATAGTTGTCCTTTCCTCCTGGGACAGGGTCTCCTTGGAAATGGCTGATGATACCCCCCCCCCCCCCGCCCCGTCCCATCAGTGAAAGGATCTGATGGGAGGAGAACAGAGGCAGGCATGAAGGGCACTATTTTCCTCTCTAATCCTTAGGTCAGTGTTAGGCTGGAATGGAATGTCGTTGGCCTCAGGGAGTTGGATGGAGCCCAGTAAATCCCTGGCAAAAAGCTCCTGTGGGGCCCAAAGGGGGAAGCACAGGGTCTTGGCTCCCGGTCAGTTTGAGCAGGTGCAGCAGCGGCTCTCGGGGCCATGTGGCTTTGCTGTGAGCCATACTCACAGCCCAATGAAGAGTCTTGGTTTTGGAGGTGTTTTTAACTAGCTGATTTCTATATCCAGCAAGGGCAGAAGTGGATGGGTTTAGATTGCCAGTAAGAATTCACCCCTGCCAGGGAGTACCTAGGGTAGAATCAAGCTCTCTCTGGGAATGGTTCTCATCTGTCTAGAATGGGCTGAGTCTGGCCTGCAGAGGGAAAAATGGATGCAAATAATTAAACTTTCCACTGTCCCAGGGGATTGGGTGGTAGACATAGAGACTGGGGCAGGAGTGGCAGAAGAGAAGGGTTGTAAATCTTCTCTTCCCATGTCACCCAGGTGGAGCCTGGTGGCTCTGATAGACTCTTAGCATCTCAGGGTCCCTTCTGGAAGTAGCTTGGAGCCCTTTGAGCAGAGGGAGCTTTTTTCCCAAGGCTGGTGTCACCCCCCACAAGGGATTCTTGGCTCCAGGCTGGAGAGGAACAGCCAAATGCTGTGGAGTACTTAAATGTGTAGAATCACAAAGAAATGACTCAGCAGGTTGTGGTTTGTTTCCCTGATCAACAGGGGGCCAGGAGAACAAGAACACAGTGGGTAGTCTGCCTTCTGGCACAAAGTCCAGATGACACAGCCAAACTGGGAGGTTGGCCTTCTTAAGCAAACTTTTAAGGTCCCTCTTGATTCTGGAATTCAGTGATAAGTTGACTCAACAGTCACCACATCTCTTCCAGTTCCTTGGTTTTCCCGTGGGTGTATGGGGCAGGTGGTGCGGTGGTCCACAGAGCAAGTGGGGATTTCTGCCCATGTCCCCTTTTTTGGGGGGGGGGTGAGGAAGGAAACATGTGAGCACCTTGCTCTCTGACCTCTGCCCTTTGTTACTGCTGGAAGGAGCTTGGGGTGGCATCCTTTCTACTCTGCGCCAGGACCTTCTGATTTCAGGGGAGTTATTCTGGGGATCAGGGCAGTTCCTGAGCTGGCTGGCTGGTTCTGTCTTTGGGCCCTGTGACTGGGCTAGCTACAGAAGAAACTTCACTACTTAAAACATCAGGCTGCTGACAGCCACCCCCCTCCTAGTCAGACTGAGCATCAAAAGGAGTTCTGTTGATTAGCGTGGCCCCAGGCCAGTGCTGGAGAGTGCAGATAAGCTGCGAATGGGCAGCTTCAGATCTACTTTTTTGATTTTGCTCTGACTCTGAATTCTTTACCTTATATAATCATATGACCAACATGGTATTGTTAAAGGAATTTAGAAACTCATCCATGGTGCCCCTCTAATATACCAACTGCTTAAAAATCTGTTCTATTTCCTGTCTGCCTGTGTACAGATTTCCCTTGTTAGAGATTGTAAGGTAAACACGATTTAGACTTTGCTTCTTTATCCAGTATTCCATGCTATCATGCAGTGTTCCTACTTAAAAATGAGAAGTTTACTTTCCATCACATAAAAGTCATACTTATTAATTATTGAGAAAATGGAAAATATAAAGCATTTGAAAGGAAAAAACCCTTCACCTTTAGTCTCAATTTCTCAGAAGAGACAGTTATTTAAAAAAAAAATGCTTAAATTTTATTTTGGGGGTGGAGGGCAGAGAGAGAGGGAGAGAGAATCCCAAGCAGGCTCCACACTGTCAGCACAGGGCCTGACACGGGGTCTGATGCAGGGCTCGAGCTCATGGTTTGTGACATCCTAACCTGAGCTGAAATCAAGAGTCGGATGCTTAATTGACTGAACCATCCTAGGCACCCCTGGAAGAGACCATTATTAACATTTGGCTTTTTTCATTTTAGATTTTTTTCCTGTGCAGAGTCACGTGCATGACTCTTGTGCAGAGTCACGATCATATTACACATTTAAATTTGCATCCAGCTTGGGGCGCCTGGGTGGCGCAGTCGGTTAAGCGTCCGTGAGTTCTCGCGGTCTGTGAGTTCGAGCCCCGCATCAGGCTCTGGGCTGATGGCTCGGAGCCTGGAGCCTGTTTCCGATTCTGTGTCTCCCTCTCTCTCTGCCCCTCCCCTGTTCATGCTCTGTCTTTCTCTGTCCCAAAAATAAATAAAAAACGTTGAAAAAAAAAATTAAAAAAAAAATAAATTTGCATCCAGCTTAAAAAAAAAAAAAGAAGCAGAGCGTGAGCATTTGCATATGATTACACACTGGAGTCACTTTTAACAGGTCTGTCACATGCTGGACCACATCTTGTGTTTTTCTGTTTAAATGGATCATTTCCACTTTTGCTGCAATGAACGCACCTAGCTTGGGTGGCTGTGTGGCATGTCATGATTCATGGAGTCCTGTGCTTATTGTTGGGAGTCCAGTTTGACTCCAGTTTCTTTGCTGTCACTGTCTATGCTACCATACTTTTTGTGCTTTAAAACAAGTTCTCTGGCTCCCCAGTAGCCTGAGGAGGATGTGGCCTGGTGCGCTTAGGGCTTAGCTGCATGGGACAGGTGCAAGGCCCCGGAGACCTCCGCCCCCTTGCAGGGAGGGAAGGCGAGGCCCAGGGAGGACGGGGATGTGGCCTGCCAGCCTGTAGCTGTTTTCCCTACGCTGCATGGCTCTGTTTGCTCTTCGTCCAGGCAGTGCCAAGGCCAGCTGTGGCAGCTGTGGCTCCCTTGTGGTGCAGAACAGGAGCCTGTGAAGAGCTCCGGCTAATGGAACATGGATTTTTTTTTTAAGGGTTTGGAAGTTAGATTCCAGCCTCTTAATGGTCTCTCCACCATTCAGATTGCTGAGCTTTTGGAACATTCTCAGGTAATAAGAGTAACACTAGCAGTAATAGCTGATACTTACATAGTAATTATATGCCCAGGGCAATATCCTAAGTATCATAACACGACAGCGGCTCTAAGAGGAAGATGTTATCCTCCTTTTATAGATGAATAAACTCAAGTGTAGGAGGTTTTGTCCAGTGTTAATATAGAGAAACGTGGAAGAGCCAGGATTCGGTCCAGGCGACCTGAACCCAGAGCTCACACCCTTCACCATTTATTTTCCTGTCTCTCAATAAACCTGGGTGTGACCTGGGTGGTGAGCCATCACTACAAAAGCAGACAGAGGAAGAGAGGCCATCTACTTGGGGTGTGGTGCTCTGGGGTTTATAAACCAGTTCAGGCATGCTTAATGTCTCTGCTTGAACACTTTCTGTGGTGCTAGAGCATTTATTGAGCACCTGTTGTGTGCCAGGCACATGGGAGCATTATCTGTCACAGATGTCTGTCGGATGTGCATTTTCTAGTATCCCCTGAGTTCTTTACCTGTCTCTGGCTCTGGGAGGCCATGTCAGCCACCAGGAGCGGGGTGGTCTGGCTGTGTCCAGAAAATGTCCTGAACTGAGTTTTGTTGGGGGAGAGCAAGGAGGCAGAAGTCCTTGTCCTTGGAGGTGAGCTCATGGTTAAAGGTGGGGGTGGGACAAATAGAAGCACCTGGAAAAAACAATGCAGACGACATTGATATAAAAACCTATGCTTACACGACTACAGATTGACCAAGTGGCCCTGAGACTGCTTCTCGGTAACTGCAACGTTCTAGAGGTTGGCATCTCTTTTATTTCCCAGAACAAATGATTTTAAAGACTCTTGCCTTATGGATGGAGCTTTTGCAAGCAGCAGGGATATACGTGATGTTCATGTGTACATCTCCTCCTCTGTACCCCTTCCAGCTCTCAGGAGGGGAGCTAGGAAATGGGAATGAGCTCTTAGCTAGAATTGTCGCCTGACGGGAAAAGCGAAGCTGTGCACATCCAGGGGGATGCTGAGGTATTTAAGGAACTCAGGGAAGGTGGAGCTTGTCTGGAAAGACTTCCTGCGGTGGGTCTCTAATCTCTGTCCCCTGCTAAAAGAAATCTGGCACCTTGAGTGGGTCAGCCCCTAGGATCCCAGGACCTACTTTCTGGGGGCACCTGTGGTGACACCCACACAGACCTCTGTGACAGGTGTAGGCGGGCCCTGCAGCCACACCCCCGAAGAGTGTGTTTTGTTGTTTGCATTCCCTCCCATGGGGTCATCCTGGGACTGCCGTGGTTGCGCACTGTTGGGAGCTGGGCATATGGGAGTGATGTTAGCACGCCTTTCTCAGGTGAAGGGCTACTTTCCTCACCCTGTGCGTCTTTGTGAGGAGTGCAGGACTTCAAGTTTTAATAGTGTGAGAAACCAGGAGACGTCAGCCAGAATGGGGAAGAATGAGCAGTGTCTACATTCAGCACCTGTGGGATCTTTAGAAATACGTTCAAAGAATGCCAGAAGGCTTCTTTATCCCAAAGCAGCCCCCCTGCAGCTGCCTGTGCTTTCACCATTAGTGGTTCATTCTAATAAACACTCTTTCAACAGCCAGACGGGGAAGTACCCAGTCCTCAGTCCCCACCATGAGTGTGGCTGGGTAGCAGCGAGAGCTGGTTCCGGGGGCTGGGTGTGGGGTGCTGGGATGATTTAAAAAAAAGAAAAAAAAGGTTAAAAAAATCCCTCTTTCCCCTAAACCTCCTGAAAAGTGGGTTGGGGCATGTGGAGGATAAACTCTGCTGTCTGTACAAGGATGCCATCTGGGCCGGGGTCTCACACAGGGACGTTATAGATAAACTATTGAGAGCTAATAACATGCCCCGCCCCCTGCCGGTCCTCGCACATTCCCTCCTCTGACCCAACCAGAGTAAGCCAGATGCTTCTGCTGCTGATGGGGTGACCAACATCCTGGTTTGCCCGGGACTGGGGCAACCCTCTTTTGCCCCCAAACTCAATTTTAAGGAAGCACAGATAATAGGAACCGTATCTGTGGGAGTCCATGAAGCCTCTTTGGGAGCCAGTGTAACTAACTATGCCAGGTCGTTCACTCTTCCCCCGACACTCCGTTGCGACTTGGGCATTTAACTCAGCTCCCCAACGGGCCTCTTTCCCTAGGCAGGTGTTGCAGGGACCTGGAACTGAACAGCACTGAACCAGCCACAGCTTCACAGCCACTGACCCTCTCCTTCTCTTTCAGACAAGCTTTGCCTCCTACAAGCGTTTGCTGGGCAGGTGCGCTTCCTGAGTGGCCGTGCAGTGCTTGATGTCACAGAACGTCTGTCCGGTGAGCGTCCCCAAAGCTCCTCACCCTAGCCTTCCAGTCCATCTCTGTTCTTCTCTCCCGGTATGTAGAACCACCCACTATCTTAGACCCCCAAATAATCAAATAATCCTCGCAGATCTTTAAAAAAACTTGATAATCTGCTTTTTATAAATAATTCCCACCTTATCCAAAGGTAATCTTCATTTTTGACCACAATGGGGCAGGTTTGTACGTAAACAAAATAGCTTTTAAGAAACTATTATGGGGGCACCTGGGTGGCTCGGTTGGTTAAGCATCTGACTTCGGCTCAGGTCATGATCTCACAGCTTGTGGGTTCAAGCCCTGCATCGGGGTCTGTGCTGACAGCTCGGAGCCTGGAGCCCGCTTCAGATTCTGTCTCCCTCTCCCTCTGCCCCTCCCCCACTCTCACTGTGTCTCTCTCAAAAATGAACGTTAAAAAAATTAGAAAAGAAAAGAAAATATTATGCATTTCTTCTTTGCAAACAGGACGTCCACTAAGCCATAGGGTACCTTTGTGTGAATCAGAAAAAAACAAAAAACAAAAAAACCACCTCTTCTGGGTAGACCTTGCCTCCCAGCTACATGGCTTGGTCAGCGGCAACACTGTTGTGAGAATTAGCGTTGTCTCTTTTTGGGCACGCACAGGCTGGAAAGCAGAGCACAGGCTGGATTTCAACCCTCCTTGATGCCTGCTCCAGGTGCCCGGGGGCTGCACTACGTGGGATTTGGGGCCTTGGCGGGCGTCTGCTCTGCTGTGTTCAAGCTTTGGCCGAGGAGAGCTTTGCTCCCAGGCGGTGTCTTCTTTGAGTCTGCTGTCTCCAGTGATTCTGTTCCAGGTCTGAAACCTCCGGTGACGCGGGAGGAGTCAGCACGGGGAGGACCTAGGCTTTGTGGTTGTACCGACCTGTTTGCCACGTGCCGATTCTGCTCTTGGGCAGGTTATTTAACTTGGTTTTATAATCTTCCGTGCTTACCAAAAGCCCCCCCTACCTTCTTGGGAAGGAGGCAGAAGGGCTCTGTTCTCCAGACCTCTGAGCGCCCAACCTCTGCAATGCAGACAGGCTGTGCTACCCCCGTGCTCGAGTCGTTGTGTGAGTTGTCTTCAGGACAGTGTCGAGGCTCCCTGGAGTGACCTTCCAGGCTCTCCCCTCCCCCTCCCCCAGTTACACACACTGGATCATCGAATCCTCCTAACAACCTCGTAAAGAGGCTGTGGGTGCCATGATTATCCCTTTTGTAGAAGTAAGGAAAGTGGAGCTCGGAAAGGTTAAGTGCCCAAGGTCCCTTGGCGAGCAATCTGGGCTTTGTCCCCAGGAGCCTGGCCACAGAGCCTCCGTGCTGTGCTGTCTCTCCCTGAGTGCCCTCCCTGAGTGGCACCAGCATGCCACCGGCCTTGCTGGGGGCTGATCTCCCATCCTCTGCCCTGTCCTGCCCACATGCGGCTCCCCTCCTGCAGAGAGAGCCCTTCTCCACCCTTCTTCCTCCACCTGGGTGGTGCTGGCCTGGTTCTGGCATCAACTTCTGTGTCCCCTTCCTCCCTACCCCCCTGCTTGAGTTTCGTGAGCCTCTCAGGAGCATGTCCCCCCCCCCGCCCCCCGCCCCGTGCCAGCCTCAGTCCGCACTGGGGGTGCTCAGCGCACATTGCCTGGCTGAGGATGTCATTCAACTCCTCCACAGCCCTGTCCTGCTCTTGGCCTTGCCTCTGTGCCCTGGTTCAGCCCTTTTAGTGTCCCTGGAGTGGACCCTTGGCTTCCACCCAGGTGATAGGCCTTCTCCAAGCAAAGTAGGGCCGGGGGCTAAATGCAGCCACGGTGTCATGTTGCTGGTGCCCAGGAGCCCCCTAACTGAGACCACCTGGGTGCCAGACAAGGAACACTTTTCTGTTGCTCAACATCATCATTCTCTGGGTGAAACCCTTACCTGTCCTTGTATGAGTGATATATGGGCCCCGGAGGTGGATGGCTACCTCACTTTAGATCCTCCATTTAACTGTAAATATTTTCCATCTGTCTCCAAGAGACCTTAAAGCAAGAGTTTCTACGTAGCTCTCCCGTTAAGTCGGGTCCAGCCAGGAACAGAGAAGAAAATTTCAATTGGCACAAGGTGTGGACTAATAATAGCACAGCTTAACAGGAGTAAATCTTTTGCTAATTACTTCAGCTGCCTTTTAAGCTCAAAATTTAGTGGGGTTTTCTTCCCCGTGATGACTCCCAGAAGGGCGATCGCTGCCTCTGCCCGCTTGAGGGCCCACCACCATCAGCCAGGTGACCTCCACCTTCTGTGCCCGGGGAACGTGGGCCTGACTGCAGAAGTGAGCTTCCTGGGCCCCGCTGTGAAGGCCTCGCTGCTGGGAGGGAGAGAGGTCAGGTGTGAGTGCAGCCTGCCGGGGGCCGCGGCCGAGTGACGCGGGGCAGGTTAGGGGCAGGTGAGCCCCTCACCCTTGGGTGGGCACAGGGGAGCCCTACCTGCGCCTGGTTCTGGGGATAGCTGTCTCCTCGGTTTGCAGGTGAGATCCCGTGGAGGTTTAAAAAAGACTCTGAATTATACTTGTTCAGTATAACTTGCCTCCCCCGACCTTAGGGCTGCCCCTGTGGCTTTCCTGTTAACTGTGGCCTCCTTCTCAGTCTGTCTCTGGCTTCGAGGGCTGTCTCCAGCTCCCACCTCTCTGCCCCGCTTTATGAGGCTGCTCACCCCCAACGTGGCTGGCTTGACTCACTGGGTGCCGTCCTGCCTTGCCTGGGAACGAGGACTGCCTTTCTTTCTGAGGGCTCTATGACCTTGGGGAGCCCCTGAGAGGTCCCACAGTGTGGGGTGCAGGAGCCCTGGGGGTGTGGCCTGAAAGCCAACGTACACGCTCCATGGGAAATGGCATGGCTCAAGTGCCAGGCCGAGCTGAGGGGGCCAGCTCATCCTCTCTGGTCCCCTGTTGTCCGAGGCTTGCTCCGGAGTCAGAGGGGCCCCGTGGGAAATATCCTGGGGGGTCGGATGATGTTAAGCTGGTGAAGGAAGGACAAACTGAGGTTTCACTAAAAATGAAACAAAACACACCAGCCTCTGAACTGAAGAACTCCAGGAGGATGGGGACAGCGGGGGGTGAAGAGCATGAGCCGTGGAGTCGAGGCGGGCTTGGCCTCTGCCCTCCGCCCTTGTTAGCCACGTGGCCTTGGGCAGGTTTCTTGACCCCTGAGTGTTGGCTTCCTCCTCTGCAGGATGGGCTGGTGTCCTGCCTCTTGAGGTGCTGTGAGAACAATGGAGTCATGCTGCAAAGCTCTGACCCCCAGACTCAGGACTGAGGCAGTGTTAGGTTCCTGGATGTGTGTTGGCCCAGGGAACCTTCCAGTTGCTTTGCTCCATAAATAAGTAAAGTGCTTCTCTCGGCGTTGTTTGCCCTCACCAGCCCTTCTCCTCGGCAGGATGACAGGCGGACCGCGCTGTGTAGAGCAAGCATTGTTAGCACCGATGCACTCAGGGTAATGGTGGCCGTGGCTGACGGCTGGAGCAGTGGCTCTGAAGTGACTTGGGGTAGCTCTTGAGGTGGTCTTGACCCCGGCATTTACTCTGACAGAGGGCTTGCTGGCAGGGGTAGCCTGCTTCTTGGATTTCTGGGGATTAAAAAGGGTAGAGAGGCTGGGATAACCCGATTTCAGGGGTTCGTCACTGAATCATGGGTCTGTGCAGAGCTTGATGGTTGAAAAGCACGTTCAGGCCTCCCGGATTACTGCTGGTCTTATTGTGAGGTTTGGTGTCCAGACACTGGGGAGGCCACACTGGGCTTATCTCCTGCTGCCTGTTTCATTTTTCAGAATGCTTCATTTGAGAGAGTGTTGGTTTTCCTCCCTGGTACAAGTTTTTGCTCATGTGAAGTCACATAGGTGGGAATGTGGATTAAAGTAACACTAGTCCTAGCTACTCTTTGTCACCTGCCTACCTACCTGGGCACCTCACGTACATTTATTATCTAAGCTCTAACAATCCTAAGAGTTTGGTTCAGGATGATTATCCTTAGATTAGGAACAGCCTCAGAACAGTTAGGTGGCTTTCTCAAGTCATACAGCCAGTGAATAGCAGAGGCAGTTTTGCAGTCCGGCCCTGTCTGCCTCTTTCCTCTCCCCTGGGCTGCAGGGACCAGTGACGACTGTCATGGGCTCTGAGCACTTTTGTTTTTACATACTCATTCCTTCATTAAAAAAAAAAAAAGTTAAAAATGTTATATTACAACTGATTGGTATAAACGTGAATATAAATCAGGCTGGATATCTTCATATATTTTTTTCCTCTGGATTTTAAAGAAATAACATTTCCAGGGCCCCTCCACGTGTCCCGAGCCCTAGGTCGTGTGTCTGATGGACTAGTTGGCCCTTCTGGGCTGCCTGCCCTTTGGGGGATAGAACTGGTGTCCCAAGAGAGGGCAGGGAAACAGAGAGAGAGAGAGAGAGCAAGCCTGCCTTGAGTAACTCTCCCTCTTTTCTGCCCAACAGTGCTGGTGGCCTCTGTTTACCCCCAGAAGCCCCAGGCCGTGGAGCGTCAGGTCCTTCCGGTCCTCTGGTATTTCCTGAACAACATGACGGGGAACCGTGTCCTGCCTGGGCATGGGGGGAACGTCCGCGTGGCGGTGTGCCGGCTGTCCAGGGGCCTCCAGGAACAGATGGGCTCCCGGCTGCGGCACCTGGCTGCTGGCCAGCCAAAGCAAGTCCTCAAAATGCTCCAGGAACTCTTAGACACAGAATCCCGGTGAGGCAGCCCCAGCCAACGTCACCAACAGAGGGGTGGCATCTGACAGCAAGACAACTGGCAGCTCGTGCCCCTTTCACCTGGGTTACAGACGGATCTGAAATGGGCAGTCATTATTTTTTATCTTACTTGATTTTTATGATGGAACAGTCTCCCGGCCGACTTTCTCTTAGAGTTCCAGATGCACATAGTATATTTTGAAGTAGGAATAAAGGAATTATTTATTTTTCTAAGGCTTTATTATCGTGTGCTTTTTTAACCTCAGGGAATTTTTCAATAACTAGGCTTGTGACAAAGAAAACAAGACAACAGCAAAATCAGCTGCAGATGACATTGAAACGAAGAGATGGGGAGAAAAAGGGTAGCACAGACCCCTGTGCTGCAGACCCTTTTGGCCACGGCCCCCTATCTGTGACAGACTGGACAAGCCCTCCTGAACCCAGAGACCCTGAGTTGGCCATTTAAACCCAGTCCGTTTGTTATAAGCCTGATTTGAGGTGAGTAGGGCAAACATCTCCAGGGTCATCCTGATCCTGTGGGAGGCTTCCTTTTTTTTTTTTCTTTTTTTTAAGTTTATTTATTTTGAGAGAGAGAGAGAGAAAGGGTATAAGTGGGGGAGGGGCAGAGAAAGAGGGAAAGAGAGAATCCCAAGCAGGCCCTGCATTGTCAGCACAGAGCCTGATGTGGGGCTCGAACCCATGAACCGTGAGATCATGACCTGAGCCAATATCATCAAGAGTGGGACACTTAACTGACTGAGCCACCCAGGTGCCCCTCTGTGGGAATCTTCTAATCTGTCCAGCTTCTCAAAAGGCAGGGGGAGTTTGACATTTGCATTACTAAAAGCCTTCTCAGCAAGATGGCATTCTGACTAGTTCTGCAGAGGGTCAGATGATGTTTCCCACTCAAAATACCATAAATGAAAGCACTTGGCCAAGCATAAAGCTACATGATGTGCAGATGTCGTGTGGGAGCTCTGAAATTACATGGGTTCCTCCACCAGGGGCTGGATCGGGAAGCTGGAGGGGCGTGTTGGGTACAGGATGCGCCAGAACACAAGCTGAGAGAAAGTGTTGCCCCCTGAGGGAGCAGCCAGGGAAATGGGGTCCTGCAGGAAGAGAGGGACGTCTGGGGCTGGGGCCCTAGATGCAGTGAGAGTGGCTTTGCCTTGCCTGGGGCCACTGGCAGGTTGGCAATACTGTGACCAGGAGGAATTAGAGCTCAGGTCATTACCTCAAACACACGTATAAGGTGTGAGCTGAAGGGGCAGCGTCCCATCCCAGCCAAGGAACCCAGCCAGACCCACAGCAACACTCTGGGCAGATCCAGATGGCTGAGGCCCTGAGGCCCCAGCCTCCTGCCTGCAAGTTTTCTGGCAGGCCCCAGAGGTGGACCCCGTCCAGTGTCACCCACCTCAAGGCATAATATCGGTTCTACATCACGGTTCCAAGCCTCTCCCGAGGGGAATGGCCCAGAGCTGGCTGGGCAGCCCTGAATCAACTCACTTATATATTTCCATGTTCATGGGTATCCCTGAGAAAGCCACTTTTTCATCTTGCCTGTGTGGCCAGATACAGCAAGGCCGGCTCCTACCCCCACAATGCTCTAGGGTGAGGTTGGGTATGGTACAATCATCCCGGGACTCGCTTTTAATATGTGGCTTAAGTGTGACTTTAAGTAATTCTAGCCCCAGCAGGAGCTGCTTCTCGCTAATTGTGACCCCAGCAGGGGCTTCCCAGCAGCCACTTCCCTGGCTGATTCTGACAGAAGCAGGTTAAAGGCTTGCTGGACAGGGAGTCATGAAAGATGCCCAAGAGGCTGATTTTTAAACATTTTAAAGTTTTACACAATTTAATTAATTGTGTTTGCTTGGAGTCTGAGCAGACTCTTTGGGTTTGGTCGGGAGACTGACATTTTCTGCTTGCCAAGATCCTAGAACCTGTAGGAGCCCAAGGATGTAGAGTCTGGCAGGGACTTTGAAGGCGGAAATTAAGCTCAAAGGCATCATCCTCTCTTCCCACTTCGAGGTCCTGTTTTCCAAGGACGTCTTCAAAATGGAAGCCTCCCATTCCCTGTGCTCTGTATCCACCCTCCTGGGTGGAGAGTTTGAAATAACTGAGAACCGCTGAAAAGCAACAAATAACTGCAAGGTTCTATTTTCCTCCACTCAATTTTAACTCTAGATCGAGTCTCTGGGCAGCTGGGCTCTGTGGGCAATGCCCCTGACCCAACCCCACTGGGGACGGCCTGGGTGGTTCTCTCAGGGCCTTAGGAAATTTCAGCCTCCAAAGGTTTCCCACATCATTACTCCTTAAAATTTTTTAAATTTCATTTAAAAAATAATTTTTTTAATGTCTATCTTTGAGAGAGAGAGAGAGGCAGTGGGGAGGGGCAGAGAGAGAGAGGGAGACACAGAATCTGAAGCAGGCTCCAGGCTCTGAGCTGTCAGCACAGAGCCTGACTTGGGGCTTGAACTCACGAGCCACAGGATCATGACCTGAGCTGAAGTTGGATGCTCAACCAACTGAGCCACCCAGGCACCCCTCCCACATCATTACTTTTAAAACAGGGAAGACAGCATATTATCCTCGGTCTGTCGGGAGTGCGTGCGGGAAGGAGGCCCTAATGGATGGTCAGTGGTGGGAAATGAAGATTGAGAGCCACCCCATTCTTTGCTTGGCTGTGTGTGCAGCCAGGAGCCCTACCTCCTGAAGATGTGCTTGGGGTGGGAATATAGCTTCTAGTTATGCAAGGGCCCCTGTCTCCCTCCAGTGTAAGAATTAAGGACTAGACTTGACTTGTATCTGCTTAGGACTTTCTGGGACTTTAGGAAAAGCTGCCTACAGGCCCTGCTTCTCATCTTGTTTTCTCTTCCCTGATTGATGTCGGGATCCCACCACTAGGGATTTTGATTCACTTGGTATGGGGTGGGGCCCAGGGCACGGTCTTTTCTTTCTTTTTCTCCCCCTCGGCTTTATTAGGATTTAATGGACATATAACATTGTGTGAGTTTAAGGTATACAATGTGTTGATTCGATACATTTATACATTGCAAAGTGATTACCACCATAGCCTTACCTAACACTTCCATCCCATGGCATAACTACTGTTTCTTTTTTGTGTTGAGATGTATTCTCTTAGCAGCATTCAAGTATATGATACAGAATAAGTAGCTATAATCACCATGCTGTTCATTAGGTCCGGAGAATTTGTTAATCTTACAACTAGAAGTTTGTATGCTTTGATTAGCGCACCCCCCCCCCCCCCCCCCCCCC